>NC_056749.1:699030872-699040872 GCF_019279795.1 Protopterus annectens
GGGGAGCTGCAGACACTTGGTGCTGGGTTTGTGTATCCAGTTCAGCACCTTGATACAGTGCTGGCAGAGGATCCCATACTTGTCTGCCCATCAACATGGCAGTATGGCCTTATCTTGCTGTGGCAATGCCTCACAGCTGTACAGATTTGCACATGTTAGCCAGAGGCAGGGGCCATGGCTCAGAACATTTACCCTATTGTGGTGTATGGGCAAGTGTGTAGCCACCCATTTATGTTTTTGCAGCCAGGGATAGTGTGCACACAGCTTGGTGTCAGACCCCGCAAATTCCTTGCTGAATGCTCCCACATCCCCTCTGTTATTCTAACCTCTTCCATACATTATGCATACATTCTCTGATATTTTTCCTAAGGGTATCACCACATCACGGGTGTGTGTTAGTGTTGGTCTACAGTTCCTGCAGTGGGACATGGTGGACATGTTACTGTCGTTTGTCTACACGGCCTTGCATATGGCTTAAATGGAGTGTAAGTTGTTATTTGGGTGTCCATGACATCACATGCATTGGCAGTACACGTGAGACATGGGCCTTTGGCAGGCGCCTGTGGGACATTAGGTGTTGATGCAGCCCAGATATGACAGGCCATTGTATTCTGTCAGTCCTACAGTCCCAGACCATCATACAGTATATTCCCCTGGGGTGAAAGGGTAGATGTGATAGTTGTTCATGCCAAAACCTTCTATCAGTCTTGATCAGGTGCTGGGGATGCTGGCGGGGTGCTACCTACAGCTATGGATACACTTGCATGGGACACCTACAGTGCATGCTGCAGTCTTCCGCTATTGCCATATACAGGTGTGGTCATACTGTACCCATTCCCTACAGCAGGGATATTGCCAGAGAGGTGCCTGTGGGTGGTGTTTGCGTGGCTGGGTCCATGTGTGCTATGGACATTACTTGCATCTCACACACAGATATGCATGGGGCATTACAGTTATGCTGGTGTGTGCAGGTACATCAGCTGATTCCCAATACATCAGTCCTACCTCCTTTGAGATCTTCAGGTGTTCAGGCAGACACCACCGGTATACTCTACTGCAGGTCCTGTTACTGTGATGCATACCTATATGTACAAATCCAAGGGTGTCACCATTTCACAGTTACACAATATACACTGTATGTCTGGGGTACTTTCCCCTGTGTACTGCTTGTATATTTAGCCTAGCAGCCATGCCATGTCAGTCTTTCAGATGGTTACACATATTACCACTATACATTTACAATGACTTACTGCAAGCATGTGTTATACTGGCAGGGATTGTCTTTGGCACTGCAATCGTGAAGGCTTGTCCCTGTTATCAGCAGTAGTGGGCAATGGCCACCAGGTCTTACCTCAGCATGAATACATACTGACCACTCTCACTCATTATGAAATACACACTATCCTAACACACACACACCTGCATATTGTGCAAATGCTACAACTATCCTGCTACCTTGTCCACCTCTGGCCATCTGTGCTCCACTTGTATTTACCTACTCATACATGTTACTACATTTCTACACAGGATTGGGGGGGCACACCTGAGTGTCACTACATTTCTACACTGGATTGGGGGAAGGGGCAGACCTGTCTGTTTACACATGTATACATAGGCGTGGGGGGGCACACCTGACTGCTACTACATTTATACACAGGATGGGAGGCACACTTGACTGTTATTACATTTCTACACAGGACTGGGGGGGACACACCTGACTGTTTCTATATTTCTACACATGATTGGGGGGGCACACCTTATTGTTTCTAGTTTCTACAAATCTACATAGGATGGGGGGGCACACCTGGCACTTGCACACATTTGCTATGACTGTGCTGGTATGTCAGGTACTCCATTTCATTCTGTATTCTAGCTTATCATACTGACTAGAGGCATATCAGTGTACTACAGGTATTTTCTTTGGTTGCCTTACATATTAGTGTCTGACTTCCTACCCTTCAGAACTAACATCCCACTGCCTGACCTGCTGCAGTCTGTCTGTGTAGGCCTGAGGGGGGGTTACCCATAGGCACCATTCAGAGACCATAGCACAGGCTCTGTTTTGGGTTTGTCTGCACCTGTCCTGCTGGCTGAGACTGTTGTTGGGTATGTAAACCTCCCTGACTGGCATGTGTAAGTCATATGGACACACATGTCGCCCAGCACTTTTCTTGTAGTGGGTTTTGTCACCCTGTGTAGCACTGGCTACTATGGTATTTCCAGAATGTGTTACAGATGTCATGGTGCCACTATGTGTGTCTACTATCCACTGCCATAACATTCAGCCACCCAATTCCACTGCATGCTCACATTCATACCATAGATAGAGGTAACAAGACATTCCACTCCATTTGGCAATTGGTAGGTTGATTGACTTACCTTGTGGGTATGCCAGGATTGAGGATGGTGCTGGAAGTCTGCTATGTTCGATGCACATAGTACACTCCCTATACATGGTTGAGTACAGGTAGTGTCATGTTTGGCATCCCTTTTACTGTATGTGTGAGTCAGAGAGAGGTGTCATTCCCTACTTTGTCAGTGTATGTGCTATGCGTTGTCTCTTTGTCATGGCCAGGGCATACTGGACACACCTCCATCTGCCTACTGGGGCAGGCTCAGGTTGTTCCTCCTCTGAGTCACTCTGTGCCTGTTCAGGCCTTGGCATTGGTGGGGGGGCTGTGTGGCCCTGCCACATGCTGTTCCTGCTGCAGCTGTTTCTGCAGGATCATATTGTGTAGCATGGCACATACCATAACAATTTGAGTACATGTAGCTGGTGAGTACTGCAAGGCTCCACCAGATGTGCCTAGACATTGGAACCTTGACTTGAGCATCCCAAACACATGCTCTATTATAAGTCTGGTCTGTGCGTGTGCCTCATTATGGCATTCTTGTTCAGGTGTGTGTGCATTTCTGATGGGTGTCATCAGCCACAATCAGCTCCAGTGTGTAACCAGCATCCCCCACTAGGTGACCGTCATGGATGTCCCCATTGGCAAATCTCTGGTACAGCTCCATCGGATACCAAATGTGGGAATTGTGATAGCTTCCAGGGCAGCCAGCACACACATTCATTATAATGCCCAGAGCATTGCACACGACCTGGCAGTTGACAGAGGGGAGGCCCCTGCGGTTGATGTAGGCCCTATCCTGATCACTAGGTGGTGCTTTGATGCATATGTGCATGCAGTCTACAGCATCCACTACTTCAGGGTATTCTTTTATTTGGTGGAAGAGATGCATATTGCTGGCCAACACCTCACAGGTGTTGTGGAAATATACGTGCTCACTGGCATGTGCTGATATGGCATCCAGGAAATGGTGGAATACTCTGGATGCTGATGCCTGTGAGATCCCCGTGATATCCCCAGTTGAGCTTTGGGTGGTACCTGTGGCTAGTATTCCTAGGCCTACACATACCTTGGTATCCACTGGGATGGGTTCCCCTCGGTCAGTCCGGTGTGTCAGGCATGGCCGGCTCACCTCAACAATTTGCTGTAGGTGGTCCCTGTCTACCCTATAGCATTCCACTATCTCCAGCTCATGTAGCCCCTGGTAGGTTACCCTGGGTCTGTACCCTCTTCTCCATCTCCTCACTGTGGGTTGATTGGCAGCATTCACATCCTCACCACCCTCAGCCTCTTGCACATGTTGTTCTATGTTGCCTGCTGCAGCCCCTATCATTTTGTAGTTTTGTTTGTTAAACGATCCCTGCTTGTATACACCGATGGTGTAGAGTATGTGAAAAACCAGAGGGGAAGGTGTTTACATAGTTTATAGTAGTGTTCTGAGCTGGGCTGTTCTGCTGCCTGTGTAATTAGCTGATTCTGATACAGTTCACCTGCTAGCTGTGCTAGTTCTCCTTGAGTTCTCCTACTGCTGTTTTCCCTTCCCATTGCCTTCCTGTTAAAGCCCAGGGATATGCCACACAAACAGAGTGCTCAGATGTGCACAGTGCTGCTATTTCCTGGTTTAACTTTTTTTTCTTCCTTTAAAACCCGGTGCGTGGCACACACACCCTCTTAGGCAATGTTAAGAGTGCTAGGCAGATTCAGACACACCCCCTTGCTTTGCTGTGCTAAGCTAGTAGCAAACCCTAGCCACAGGGCTCCAATCCACTTACAGTATGCCTGACACCTCCCCCTATGATGTCAGCTAGCTCCTAGGCTTGCACCGAGCTATTCCTACTCTTACACTGTTGGGACCTGACTAGCATGCTGGAGAAAACTATGATTCACTATCATTCCCTCATTTGCATAGGATTGCCGGCAAATGCATAGTTACATGTCTCACACTGAGCCTCCCCCCTTAGCAACCTCTACTCACTGGCCATGTTGTCTTCTGCCTGCCATTGACTTTCATGGCAGAATAGTGATTTTAGTTAGACTGCTTATTTTAGGTTTATTTTATTATCCCCCCCCCGATCCCATTTGCGCGCCGCTGCCCTACACTTAAACAGCCGAGATCGGCAAAAAACAAAAAAATTAAAGTTGATTTTTTTATTTTTTAGGTTGTTTGCAGTGTCAATGGCCTTATACTTGGCTATTGGCATGCTTCCTGACTGATATACAGCTTTTATTTGGTGCTGTCACGGCTCTGTTTTGGATTTCGCAGAAATGTACTCGGTTACTAAACAAGTACATTTTTGCAGATTGCACTAGTCCTGCAGAAGTGCTCGTGCACACCCCTGCAGGCTGTTCCTGGATTGCACGGCAGACATATTACCTGCTAAAGCTCCTGCACTAATCCTGCATGCCATGCAAGGCATGAAGAATCTGGGGGAGTGTGTCACACTGCTTAATTTGGAGAGGAAGTTTGTTCCGGATAAGGGGTAACAGTTGCATGACATATCTATCCCTCATCCTAGTCTTATGCATTTCTTGGAGTAGATTTAGGAATCTGGCCATAGTGTAAGCTTGACTGTTTGATTTATTGAGGAATAACAGTCCTTGGATTATTGGACCTCTTATAACCCTATAAGCAAGGCACAAGTCAACCCCTAAACAGTCTATATGAAAATGAGTAGAGAGACAAAGCTTCCAGTCTTTCCTGGTAGTGAAAGTCTTTAAGCCCATGATCTTTTTAGTTAGATAACTCTAGGGTCTCCCAGAGTTTTGATATGCTTCGTGAGTTACATACCAAAGGGACACTGGATTGAAGGAGGAATCTAATCAGTGCAGAGTACAAAAAGATGAGAATTTCCATAGATCTGTAAGATATACCTTTAGCTAGGAATATGGAAGATAAAAGGATTTCCTAACCACTGCTGCAACATAAGGGAACTGTCCGGCCATGAACCCAGGTCTCTCACAACATTTTCATTTCAAAGTGATATGTTATCTATGCTGTAAGCATGAGTTGGGGATATTTTTCCAAATGGTACAATCTTACACTGTTTGTGTTGAGCCTGAGCCCATTTTTGTACATGGAAGATAAAAGGATTTCCTAACCACTGCTGCAACATAAGGGAACTGTCCGGCCATGAACCCAGGTCTCTCACAACATTTTCATTTCAAAGTGATATGTTATCTATGCTGTAAGCATGAGTTGGGGATATTTTCCAAATGGTACAATCTTACACTGTTTGTGTTGAGCCTGAGCCCATTTTTGTACACCAGTAACTGATAAGTTCAAGCTCCTGCTTTAGTGCATGTGTGTCAGAGGAGAACTTGACAATGATTCCCAGCTTACAATCATCTGTGAACTTTGTTAACCAGATATCCTCATTTGATAATTAGAAATCAGAGAAGTAGATACTACACAGCACAGTTTACAGAACTGATCACTGTGGGACTCCACTGGTCCACTTACTATCTGCAAGGGAAACTTCCCCCACTCTTACAGTGTGAATCCTATATCTAAGCCAGATGGCTATCCAGCTAACCGCAAACAGGTCAGTTTGGAGTTCATTCAATTTGTTTATTATATTTGCATGTGATATGGTATCTAATGCCTTGGTGAGGTCAAGATTTGCTGTGTGAACAGCTTGTCCACAATCCACAGCCTAAGTAACTCTCTCTAAGACGTTTACAAAATTCATTACACTGGATCTACTCTTGACAAAGCCAAACTGCTGGGAGTTATGTCTGATAAGATTTTTACATACAAGACCTCATAGGCTGACGAGGCAACAGCTGTGCTCCACTCCTCTGGGACAAAGCCAGTTGATAGTCTCAAGTTGAAAAGTTTGAGAAGTGGCTCTTCAAATGCTTGATTAGTCAATATATATTATATAGCATTGTAAAAAAAAACTCTTAAAAGGTGATTGGTATCACATTTTTTAGGGTTGTGAGAAAAATGAAAAGTGTTGGTTTGATTTTCACAATTTTTAAAGGACTCTGTTCTGACAATTGTAATGTTTCAGAATCCTTGATTTTGATAAATGCATCTATTCCAGAATATACAAATTCACAGATTTTTCTATAGTTTGCACTGTATTAGCAGTTGCAAGAAAAGTAGTCACTTTAAATTGGAAGAAAGAATCTGCTCCAACTTTTAAAATATTCATCAAAATTGCCACTGAAGTATGTCATAAAGAAATTTCAACTATATCACTGAGATCTAAGAAGAACAAAAGAACTTTAAACAAATAAATCAGTTGTGAATAGTTCTATTCATTAGCCAAATGTCATAAATATTAATATTCATACCGACTTATATTTAATGCTAATAGATATTATTTGATTTTGTCAATATACATATTTGTTTTTCTATTCTATATGCATGATTTAGTGTATTTTCTATTTATTAAAATAAAAAAAATGCTTGCTTAGTGCTATTAATTAGGAAAGCTAATAAGTTGTCAGGCCCCATGGTTGTAGAATTATGGATAGGTGGGCCTGGAATAGATTTCTCTGGGTTAAATTTGGCATTAATTGTATTAGCTAGTATATTAATGGTATCCACTGGATCTGAACAGTTGGTACCATTGTGAATAGAAATTGTGTTGCAATTTGGGGTATTTCTTATTTTTTTACATACCTAAAGTAGGTTTTGTGGTTGTTTTTAGCTTCTTTGGCTAGACTGAGTTTGTGGAATGTTTTTCTTATTTATTTATTTTTTTAGCTTTTTATCTAGCTGTTTGATGTACTCCTTAGTTTGGGGGTTATTTGTTCTGCTTTATAGTTTTAGGAATTTCTTCCTTTTATTACATAGTTTATCAATGCTAGAGAACAACTACACAGGTTAGCTTTCAAACCTCCCCACTAGCTTGGATTAGATGGGAAATGTTGATCTGATACATTTGTCCACCCATAACTTTTCTGCAGAACTCTTAGCATTGTCGATATTAAGGGTAACACCTTTATACTCTAAGTTAGAGCATTTATCATAGAAATTCAGGATGTTTGTACATTTAAAGGCCTTGAATTCTGTGATATTTGTTTCCATTAGTTTGGAGGTTTTGATAAAAAAGGTTATTAGTTTGGGATCTGACTTGACCAATGAGGGAGATACCTTTGGGATGGTGCATACAAAAACTTAGTTCATTGTGACCAGTTATAGTATAGTCTGTTCTCTAGTAGGCTGATTTATGATTTGGTCCAAGGAGTTCTTGTTTATAAAATTTAAGAATCTTTGTGTATATCCTACATTGCTGGTGCAGGTCGTCCAGTTAATCATAGCGTAGTTAAAATCACCTAGAATTTCTGCATTCCAGCTTATGAGGAGCTTGTCAAGAATATTTAGGAGTGTTGTGCATTTGTCTTGGGACATGGAGAGAGTTCTAACGCTCACAGCAATCTGATATTTAATCCTATTCAGCATGATTTGAATCTTTATAAGCTCCACTTCAGGTTCTCTAGGTATTTGACTTGAAGTAAGGTGATCCCTAACAAATATAGAGGTATCACCACAGTCTCCATCAGGTCTAAATGAGCGGTGAGCACAAAACCCAGGTATTGAGAGAGTGTCTTCTGCGTACTTAAACCAGGTCTCAGTAGGAACATAAACACAGATGTGCTCCAAATGCAGGAAGGCTTCAACATCTGTCAGTTTGTTGTGTTGCCATCATCAGTATCAGCTTTGTTATCTACACCACATTTTCATTGTATTCTTCAACATTAGCCTTGTCATCTGCACAACATATTCACTGTCATCACCTCATATTTGTCATGCTTAATATATATTTATTATCATCTTCATCTTCACTGCATCTTTATTCTCATCTTCATCATTACTGTCATGATCTTGCTCACATTCATCTTCATCATATCTGAAATGCTTAGCACATCATCTGGATCACTGGTATTTTTATCTTATTTATCATATCTTCACCATCAATGCATCATCCTTTTCATTGTCAACATAAATGCCGTCTTCATTTTTGTCAACATTGCCATTGTTGTCATTGTATTATCATTGTTATTTTCATCATGTTATCATATTCACTGCATCTTCATAGTCATCTTCATCACTGTAATCTTCATCATCTCTTCATTTTCATCACATCCTTATTTGTAATGTCTTTGCCTCATTGCCATCATCTTTATCACGATCTTTATCATCACATCTTAATTCTCGTCATCATTGCATCTTCAACAACATCATATTTACCATCAAAACCATTGTCATCTTCATTTTCATCTTTGCCAACATCATTGCCATCATTGCTCCTTCATCACAATCATCATTTTCGTCATATTGTACTTTTCATAGATTTTTCATAGATGCACAGAATATTCCACAAGTTTTTTTATTCTAGCATTAATCCATTCAAAGAATAATACAAACACCCTTTATTGTAGAGCTACCAGTGAAATGATTTATATACTCCTAGTTCTCATCCTGAAAGGGATTATCCAATGGTAGACAAGTATTACTGATACATCTGTTTCACAATACTGTATGCCAAGCATGATACATTTTACAAGAAGGAGTCTTTTTAAGTTATATTTTGCTTTTACATGAATATAACTGCATTTGTTTGTTGACTTAACTGTCTAAGTGACTGACTGCAGCATTCATGTGCTACAAAAAACACCAACCAACTACAAACTCTCAGTTTCTTTATGCTAACAATTAGATCATCAGAAGGCTAGGTCATATGACATGGAATCAGTAAATAACTGGACAGCTGTTCAGGCTACAATAAATAAAAACACAAGTTTACTCTACTCAACAAATATAGTTTGACTGAAGTAACCAAAGCAAAAACTTTTATTTTAGGATCAGAAAGTCTACTTTACAATATAAGAGCTGGTCTGTAGTAACCACACTACACTATTGTGCAACATGGATCTACAGACAAGTGTGCCGTACACACACACACACACACACACACACACACACACACACACACACACACACACACACACACACAATAATAATAATAATAATAATAATAATAATAATTATCCCAGAAAACCACACTTCCCTTTTCTTTCTGCAGAAATGTTACTCATGTTATCAGCAATAGCTCACATGACTTTGGCATTAATAACTGGTTGCAAAAATACCCACCAATATCTACCAGTGTGCAAAATGAATGTATATGGAACCACCAGTCTTCATAAAAAATACTGAAGTTTATTATAAATAAGTACAAATAAAGCGGGTTCATTCAAAAATAAAAAAATTAGGTGGGATTCAAGAAGGTACCATAATGTGTATGTCTTCATATACACATCCCTGTACCTTTCCCAAATTCAGCAGTTGCCCTAACATGGTGCTGCACGGTCCTCTAACATGAAGATGTGCAGTACCATGAAGGACTGGCACAGCAGCTATGCTGAATGCTAATGTGGCATTCAGGGAAAAGAGGCATGTGTTAATTAGCTATGTGCTCTCCCTGTCTCCGGGACCCCTTACATTTTCGAGAGAGTCAAGAAATCTCTTGGCTGTCTAAATCAGCATGGCAGTCCCCACCACAATGTGGCACTGAACATGGGCAAAAGGCTGTGTTTAACCACCAGCTATAAACATGGTGGGGGAACCAGTAAACCATCAAGGAATACTCTTAAGTACTGAAATGGCACCGACAGCAGTATGGGGATATGGGGGT
>NC_056749.1:699043372-699058372 GCF_019279795.1 Protopterus annectens
GTTCACCTGTGAGAGAGGGGAGCTTTTGAGCAGCCTATCTGTCCCTGGAGGAGTGGTTTCAGCCCAAAAATTTGTAGTTTATTGGCCATTTTGGGCTAATTCCTATCTCTTTTATTTCCCCGCTATAAAAGCTGCATTTGTAAGGTTTTGCATGCCTGGCAGCACCAGTTAGGTAGGGTATAACTATTCCCGGCTCCACAAAGTCTACTCTTCAATTTTTCCCTTGGAACTAGACAAACTTTCAACTTAAGCACTCAAACCATTCACTTCTCAGCCTGACACTTGCTCAAAACTCATAGCAAGCACTAATAAAGCTTAGCACTAGACCCCCCTATACTGTAGAGAAGGACAAGGCTCTCTATTCGACCTTACCAGCCAATCAGTAAAACAGTTCACTGTACCTATCCAGGCATGTCCAAAGGGCAGTTTCCGGTGTACTCTCTGGCCTGACTGTGAATTTGGGCATTTTGAGGCAATGTTACAACTGCCTCATGTACACAGACAACCCTCTCCTCCTACCACCAAACACTAATACATGTGAGAGAAGCAATTATACAGCCAAACTGGAGGCTAAGTTCTCTCAGCCCAAGACTGGACCAAACAGTCAAGAGGAGAAGGGAATTACTTGCATCTAACTCAGCACAGCTCTTTGTGGTGTCCTGCAGAGTGCTACAAGCAACAGAGAGACAAAAAAGAGACTTTCAACAGATGTTGGTCTGCAAAAAAATAAAAATCCTTGTTTCCCGCCTTTTCTAAACTAGAGTTGTCCAGATTTCAGGTTTTGCTGAATTCTGGGCTGTGGTATAAATTCCTGTGTTGCCCATATCCTTACTTGGATAGGAGGAAGGTTCTCTGTTCACCAGTGAGAGTGGGGAGCTATGAGCAGCCTATCTGTCCCTGGTGGAGTGGTCTCAACCCAGCAACTAGTAGCTTATTGGCTGTTTTGGGCTAATTCCTATCTCTTTCAAGCTCCCTGCCTTAAAACCTGCATTTGTGTGGTTTTGCACTTGTATCTAACTCAGCACAGCTCCTCGTGGTGTTCTGCAGAGTACTACAAGCAGCAGAGAGACAAAAGAGAGACTTTCAACAGATTAAATATTTTTTCTCTGCCTTTTACCTGTGACTGCATTTTCTCGCTGAAAAGCGAGTTTCTAGCTTATCTAAGATTTAAAAAGCATTGTTTTTTGTATTTGTTATTGTTTTTGCACTTCAAAAGTCATTTAAAGTCATTTTTGTGTTGTTTAACTGTTGTAGGCTACACACTCTAGTGTGCTAGCTTGTTTAAAGCATTTACAGTGTTTCTTGTGTAAGTTACTGTTGTTCTGCAAAAACAAAATATATATATATCCTTGTTTCCTGCCTTTTCTAAACTAGACTAGTCCAGATTTCAGGTTTTGCTGAATTCTGGGCTGTGGTATAAGTTCCTGTGTTGCCCATATCCTTACTTGGATAGGAGGAAGCTTCTCTGTTCACCAGTGAGAGTGGGGAGCTTTGAGCAGCCTATCTGTTCCTGGAGGAGTGGTCTCAGCCCAGCAACTAGTAGCTTATTGGCCGTTTTGTACTAATTCTTATCTCTTTCAAGCTCCCTGCCTTAAAACCCGCATTTGTACAGTTTTGCGCTTGTATCTAACTCAGCACAGTTCCTCGTGGTGTCCTGCAGAGTGCTACAAGCAGCAGAGAGACAAAAGAGAGACTTTCAACAGAAAGTATTTGTCTCTACCTTTCTACCTGCAACTGCATTTTCTCACTGAAAAGCAAGTTTCTAGCTTATCTAAGATTTAAAAAACATTGTTTTTTGTATTTTTTACTGTTTTTGCACTTCAAAAGTCATTTAAGGTCATTTTTGTGCTGTTTAACTGTTGTAGGCTACACACTCTAGTCTGCTAGTTTGTTTAAAGCATTTACAGTGTTTCTTGTGTAAGTTACTGTTGCTCTGCAAAAAAATATATATATATCCCGCCTTTTCTAAACTAGGGTAGTCCAGATTTCAGGTTTTGCTGAATTCTGGGCTGTGGTATAAGTTCCTGTGTTGCCCATATCCTTACTTGGATAGTAGGAAGCTTCTCTGTTCACCAGTGAGATTGGGGAGCATTGAGCAGCCTATCTGTCCCTGGAGGAGTGGTCTCAGCCTAGCAACTAGTAGCATATTGGCCATTTTGGGCTAATTCCTATCTCTTTCATGCTCCCTGCCTTAAAACCTGCATTTGAGCGGTTTTGCGCATCACGCAACATCGCTCAACATCGTGCAGCTCCGTTTCAGCAGTTTTAAACTATTCCCAGCTCCACAAAGGCTGATCTTCAATTTTTCCCTTAGAACTAGTCAAACTCTCAAAGCAAGCACTCAACCTTTCTTTTACAGCCCAGCACTTGCTCAAACTTCTTAAGTAAGCACTAACAAACTATAGCACTACACCCACTTATACTATTTATAAGTACAAGGCTCCCTATTCGTCCCTTCTGGACAATCAATAAACCAGTTCTTTAAACTATTCAGGCATGTCCAAAGGGCAGTTTCAGGTATACTCTTCAGTCCAGCTGGTGAATCTGGGAATCCTGAGGCAATGTTACAATTGCCTTATGTACACACACAACCCTCTCCTCCTTCCAACAAACTCAAATGTATGTGAGAGATGCAACTATACAGCCAAACTGAAGGCTGAGCTCTCTCAACCCAAGACTGGCACAGTCAGTCAGGAGGAGAAGGAAACCACTCGCACCACACAACCAGTCTCACATAGACCAATTTTATCAGCAAACAAGACACATAAACACACAAAAACATACTCAGAGGCTCTAAATAAAAATTTGCCAAAGCAGCAGAGACCTCCAAAGCAGACATCCAAGCAACCGCTACCCCACAACAATATTCACGTATGACATACTTCACAAAGTCAGTGTGCCACACAGTCAAAGCCCTTAAGGCTAAATAACACATCAAATACACTAGTAATAGGAGACTCTATTGTCAGGCATACTGACGTCCCGCTCACCAGACTGAACAAGGAGAAGGTCACTGTAAGCTGCCTGTCGGGTGCCAGGATCCGCCACATAACACAAGCACTCAGATCACTCCAAAGCAAGTACAAATATGACTCTGCCATTGTCCATGTTGGTGTGAATGACCTGAGACGTACCTCCCTGGATTACATGTGTCAAAGGAAAAATATACTTTAAAAATGATCAAAACACGGTAGGTTCAGGTTAAGGCACTTTAATCTTGCAGCAAGGAGACAAAAACGTGCTAATCCAGAGTTTGTCTAACCAGAAACAGGAAATACTTTCATTTTTATACATTCTATAACTAGTCATGGCCTACCAAGCTGACGTAACAGATTACCACCTTTTTCATCATCATCTGTTGACCATCATTCCCATGAATTTCTGCTGATTTATCAATTTTTATGTGAAACTTCCTGAGGAAAACAATATGGCCTTGATTACTACCAGTTAGATACATGTTATGTTACCATTCAAGGTACTATGGCTAATTCAAGTACAATGCTAGCAGTTAATTTCTCTAATAATCCTTTGTCTATTTTATCTCTAAGTTACTGCAGCTGCACATGTTCTCATGGTTCGAACAGAGCTGATTGTCTAAAATCATTACATTTACAGAATATAGTATTGCTCATTCATTCGTTCCTGACCTAGCAGATAAGCACCTGCTTCTCAAGTACATTTCCAAAAGGCATAAACATGAATATTGCTGTGCTAGCAGTTACTAGGTCAGAGGGCAACTTGCAAGTTTCAGAAAGCATACTGCAGTTTTCAAAAAGCATCTTTTTCAGTCTCGTATGAAACTCAATTTATATATAGCACAGTGCATGAAAAATAGAATGAAAAGTGTATTAAATCATTTGATTATTAATTGGCTTTAAGCATACACACATTAATACATATTTTTCTAACATTTCCCTCCTGTTAATACTTTTTAATTCTATTTTCAAAAAAGAATAAACAGCTTGCTTCTTTTCGTAACCTCTTCCATTTAGGATTTGCAGTTAAGAAAGTCATTCAGTTTAAACTTTTATGAAAGTGTCTCACATTCTAGCAGCTCTTCAAATTCAGTACTTTGATACATAGTCTCAGATACTGATATATCTATGAATTCTTTGATTAATTTCATCATGCAGGGGATTCCACAACAAACACAAACTCCTATTAGGAGTAATCCTACCCCAATGGCA
This sequence comes from Protopterus annectens, assembly GCF_019279795.1. Taxonomy (NCBI): domain Eukaryota; kingdom Metazoa; phylum Chordata; order Ceratodontiformes; family Protopteridae; genus Protopterus; species Protopterus annectens. The sequence continues at coordinate 699,047,560 of NC_056749.1, forward strand.
ATCAATATGTTCATTAGGATGGAACCCCCACCCCCCAAATACATTCTGGAAAAAGTCTGTCAGAGGGTTTGGGCCTGGTTTGGTCATGGCCGACACTTGCTGAATCACCTCGAGATGATCATTAATCTCATGCTGATGATCAGGAATAAACGCACAGCCTTCTTTTTTGATTAAAGTGCACGTCCCACCCCTTGCCGCTAGGGTGAAGTCAAGAGCCATTCGGTTTTGGAGTACTACAGTTCTCATGGCATTCAGTTCATCAGTTATCAGTTCAAGAGCAGAAAAAGTCGCATTACTCATTACTTCGAGAAGTTTTGACAGTTTTTGCAACTCCCATATCGATTTAACTGCACCATATGCAGGTAATATACCTGCCCAGGATATAACAGCATCACTCAAGTCCATGTGCGCAAGTTTGGTTCCCACATTACGATGGTCTTTCCAGCCCGCTTCGATCTGTCCCACTGGATTCTCAGGTATCTTTACAGACATTTTTGGTCACATCTCGGGTATTTCGAATATTCCCCTGAGGCAAAACTGCAGTGTGTCGGATGGCCGGGACCAGGTACCCCAAAAAACAACTGCCAGACCAATTCTCATGTAACCATTTATATGCTTTTTTACCACACACGAAATAACAGTCCTCTACTTTAGTTGTTACTTTGTTGCGAAATGACTGCCCTGCATGAAACATTTTCCTATCTATTACAGATAACTGTTTAAAAAGTACAGGATTACGTTGTACCTGATCAAGAGTCTTATGCATAGATTTCAAGAATGAGTCATAATCTGTACTACAAGATCCACCTAAATCGTTTATACTGTACTGTGACATTACACTTACTCCATCCAACTTGGATGGTGTCATTTTTGTAAAAACATACAATTCCTTTTTGTGTTACAGGCAAATACAGTGCTACCTTATCATGTGCTTTAATAGCAACTGTGTCAAAAACAGATTTTCCCAGGTCTCATTGACCCCTAGGGGGATAGCAGCCATCAATAAACCCCCGTAAGCTGTTGGTATGGCTGTACAGACCCAGCAGTTCGAAACATTAAAAGTCTCAGCATATACACGTGTAATTGCCTGATAAGTGTTGAAGTTCGGATGCCAGTCTATGTTTGGTTCATTACGTCTAATCAGTTCAACTTTTGTGGCAGGAAAAAGGAGTGGCCACAACAAAAAGAACAGTGTGATTAGCATAGCTATTAAAACAATCATACAAGTTTTCTGAGGTTGCTCAATGTCTCTATTCACTCTGTACCTGGCCATTATGCTCTCGTTGTACAACAGTAACAAAGTTTTTGTCCAATTCAAAGTTCTTAACCAGTTTACAGTGCGTCAAATGAATCCAGGAAGCTCGCTCTGTGATCTTGACTGCAGTGGGTGTCGACAGTAGTACCTGGTACGGTCCTTCCCACTTTGGAGAACTCCAGTTCTTTCGCTTCAGAATCTTCACCCAGACCCAGGTGACTGGGGCTACTGGTCCTTCCGATTTTGATTGTTCTTTATCTGAAACAGAATTTAACTGCAAAAGTTTGTTATTCAAAAATCGCCTCATATACCCTGCAAGTGAACTGTCAGCCTCTTGCTCTGCAGACATGAGAGGTTTCCACTGAGGTGTATAATATGCCCTCCCAAACAAAGTTTCGAAAGGAGTTAATCCTTTTGCATTTGGAACAGTTCTCATGCTCAACAGTGCCAAAGGCAAACAGTGTACCCAATTCTTCTGTGTCTCGGTCATCAACTTCCTAAGCTTGTTCTTCAACACCCCATTATGCCTCTCTACTAACCCTGCAGATTGGGGGTGATAAGCGCAGTGATTCTTTAACGATATTCCAAAGTAACAACTAAGTTGCTGTACTGTTTGGTTCACGAAATGTGTACCGTTATCACTATAAATCTTTTCCGGTATGCCAAATCTGGGTATAATTTCTTTAACAAGGACCTTTTAAACCGTAGCTGCACCTCGATTTTTAGTTGGAAAAGCTTCCACCCATTTGGAAAACATATCTATAATGATAAGGCAATACTTTTTATTCTCGCATTTATTCAGTTCTATGAAATCCATACAAATAGTATGAAATGGATACGGTGGTGTAGGGAAACTCCCTTCCTTAGGCTTCAATGCCCCTTGTGCATGATGCTTGTTACAAACATGGCATGCTGCACAGAAATTTTTTGTGTAATTTGTAAATCCATAGTTTGTAAATACTCGATTCACTAACTGTACCATTCCCCCCTGTTGAGACATGGCTCTGCCCATGGCTCAACAAAGCTGCATATCTAAACAAGTTAGATGGCAAAATTGGTTTCTTCTCCTTGGAGATGTACAGTCCCTTTTCAAGGATTGTTCCTCGTTTTATCCACTTCTGTTTTTCTACATTTGTAGTAAGTGTCTGCATTGTTTTTATCATTTCTAAATCTAAGGTCTCAGAAGGTTGTAATTCCTCACTCAAAAGAAAAGCTTCTGAGGCTGAAGCTGCTTGCTTCGCAGCTGTATCAGCCCACGCATTACCTTTTGAAATCTTATCCTGTTGCTTGGTATGAGCTACGCATTTGCAAATAGCTACTTTTTGAGGTAACTGAATAGAGTCTAATAGATCTAAAATACATTGCGCATGGTTAATTGGTTTACCAGTAGATGTTATCATTCCTCTATTTTTCCACTGTTGCGCAAAAACATGTACAGTAGAAAAAGTATACTGACTGTCAGTATAAATGTTCACTTTCTTACCTTTTGCTAAGGTACATGCCCTTGTCAAGGCAATCAACTCTGCCACTTGTGCAGATAAATTGTGTGGTAAAGATTTTGCTTTCAAAGTTTCAGTATCAGAAACGACTGCATATCCCACTAGGATCTGTCCTGTAGGACCCCTCCTGCACGAGCCATCCACATAGTATGTCACCTCGGCATCATCCAAGGGAACATCTGTAAGGTCTTGTCTAGGCAACGTCTTTTGCTCAATCTCCTGCAGGCAGCAGTGCGGTTTGCCATCTGCAGGGGTTGAGAGCAAGGTTGACGGATTCAAAGTTGTGCATCATTCAATTGTCATATGAGGTTGGCTCAACAGTATAGTCATACAGGAAAGATGTCTAGCAGGAGAAAGATATGCTACTTTTTTCTTGCAGTAAAATAATTGCGACTGCATGTGGCACTCTCAATGAGAGAGGGTGGAATAACACTACTGTGGCCGAAGCCTGCACTGCCATCGCAGCTACAACTACTGCTTGTACACAGTGGGGCAGGGGCCGCACCACTGGGTCTAACTGTGATGAATAGTAAGCTATGGGGCGTTGTTTGTCCCCATGCTGCTGTGTCAATACTGATGTCATATAACCCTGCTTACAATCTACAGTTTGAAAAAATTGCTTATGATAGTTTGGTAATCCTAAAACTAAGGATGATGCTATCAGTTGTTTCAGCTTGCAGAAAGCTGCTTCTGTCTTCTGGTGTCCATTGTAATAAATCCTGTGCTGCCATTGGCTTTTTGAATATTAAATTGGCCAGTGGAGCAGATTCCAAAGCATAATTTGGTATCCAACTCCGACAAAAGTTAGTAGTTCCCAGGAAGGACATCATTTCCTTCTTGGTAGTTGGTCTAGGTGCTTGCAATATTGCTGTTTTTCTATCTTCGTCTAATATTCTACCTTCTTTGGTTATTACATATCCCAAGTACTTAACTTGTTTTCTCCAAAGTTGTAGTTTATTCTTGTTTACTTTGTGTCCTTGAGTAGCTAAAAACCGTAATAATGCTATGGTGTCCTCTTTACATTCTTGCTGGGTGGGGGATGCCAGCAGAATGTCGTCTACATAAAGTAAAATCTGACTACCTCTCGGTGGGATAAATCCTGCCAGGTTGCTTGCCATTTCTTGTGCAAATATTGTTGGACTTTCACAATATCCCTGTGGTAATCTTGTATATGTATATCGCTTTCCCTGAAATGTAAAAGCAAACCAATGTTGGCTGTCGGGGTGTATCGGTATTGAGAAAAATGCATTACTAATATCTACCACAGAAAAATACTTTTGCTGAGGTTTTAAATCATTCAGTAAGGTGTGCAGATCTGGCACCGTTGGTGCCCTGGGTATAACTGCATTTTTTACAGCTTGTAAATCTAGGACCATACGCCATTCCCCGTTTGCTTTCCTGACAGGAAATAAGGGTGTATTACATGGTGAATCAGAAGATTCTATTAAGACTCCCTCCTTAAGTAAGGCTGCTATTATAGGTTTGAGCCCTATCTCTGCATCCTTTCTCAAGGGATACTGTCTTTTCTGGGGTCTAAATGCTGACTTTGGCGTTATGGTAACTGGTCCCGCTGTTCGTATAAGTCCTACATCTGATTTCCCTGTTTACCAGAGAATGTCTGGTATGTCCCGCAAGGCTTTTTCCTCTTCTTCCAATAAGAGTAATACTCAGCTATTCTCACTGGCCTGTGAGTGCACAGCTGGGTGTGTCTGTGTGATCCAATTCAATTTCTGTTTCTGTATTCCTTGTTCAGAGAGTTCTAATTCTGTCTGCTTTTCCCACCTTGTGACTTTTTCACCTAAGTCTGCCCATTTCAAATCTCTATTCTTAGTTAAGCTAACATGTGGCAATCGATTAGATTTGTAAAGTGCTAAAAATTCCTGGGGCAATGAACAGCTTACTACACTGTTTCCTTCTGTGTCCCAGTACAAATTTCGTAACACTAGTCTGTTTGCGTGATTCCGAAACAATTCTTGCTCATAATCTTTATCAGGTCCTGGTCTATTACAGTAATATAGAGTACAATGCAACAAATGCTGTTTGTCAATGTCGAGGGAGGGGAACTTACTGATGGCTACATTCATCAGTTCTTCAGTTACTGCCCCTGGATCAGTCGTAACTAAGTCCTGGCTGTACCAATAATATGCCTCACCCTCCGGTCGCACTACAAAAGTATCCATTTGTGGCTGTGCTTCCATAACCTGCATGGTTGGAACTACGGCTATGCCAAATATCTGCATTAAGTCTCTGCCCAAAAGATTTACTGGGCATTTTGCAGAAAGTATACAATTTTACTTTTCTGGGTCATCCCTGAAACAGGGTCTGTTATTGCTATGTCATGGGAGAGTGGCTCCGGATACAGCTGTCCATTAGCTGCCTTCACTAGTATATAATCTGGTGATTCTGAATCTTCTGGTAATTTGGAAGGGTGTATCAGGGTCCGTGAAGCCCCTGAGTCACACAAAAATTTGACTTCCCTCCCCTCTACCAGAAGCGTCACTTCCGGTTTTGTATCTGCTAAGTAAAGCTCTAGGCTCAATAAAGCTAAATCCAAAATTTCATTTTCTTCAATGTCTGCAAATTCATGTACATCCTCTACCCCTTCTGTCACATCCTCTACCCTTGCTATCACATTTGCACTTGTCCTTTCCTGTTTATCGTTATTCAGTGATTCCTGACTATCATATAGTCATTCCTCATCTTTCTTATTTTCTGTAGTCACCTTTTTATTTAGCCTGCAATCCCTTGCTAAATGTCCTTTTTTCCAGCATTTAAAACATTCACCCTTTTTCTTTCTTTCTTCAAAATCCTCTGAACACTTGTCAGATTGTTTATTTCCCTGGGTATTCTTCTTACCCTTTCTCCCAGTTTGTACTACAAATACTTCTGACCCATCTTCTGCCGAAAATACTTGAGTTTTCTTTTTCTTTTTACTATTAAAATGTCTCTCTGCATGTCTAGCATATGCAAGTAATGACTGTAATCTACTTGTACGATGATCTACCATGTGCTTCGTAATAAAGCTGCTAATGGGAGTTATACTACCCTTCAAGAATGCATTCCTTAGCTGTTGTTCATATGGGGAATCTTGTGTCTGGTTTTCTGGTATCTGCATTCCGCAGTGGTTATTAAAACATTCCAATAATCTAGCATAATATCTATCAACTGTTTCACCTTCTTGTTGAATGCACTGATTAATGCAAGTCCAATCAGCCCTAGGCTTCCATTTTTCAGAGATTCGGTCTGTCAGGCCTTTCACTCTGCCATCCAATTCTGCATTAGTATGTGGGAGTGGTCTAAGCTGTGCGTCACAAGGATTCCAGTCACCACTAATCATGTGCCAATCTGGACCTACAATTTGTCTAACTAGTTTTTCTACTTCTTCTCCATTCAAATGGTAACTCAATCTCATACCCTGTAAGTCTTCTAAAAATTTTCGAAAATTCATTTTTGGATGGGGATTTCCTTCTGTGGCTTTCCGGATATCCTCCGGTGTCCATGGTATATAAACTAAAAGAGTCGGATCCTGTCCTGCCTGTCCTGCCTGAGGATTTGGTACTTCTATGAGTGGACATATCTCTTCTTCACTCATAGCCTGTGATTTTCTATTTATTTCACATAATTCAATCTCCCTCCTCAAGTCGCATGTTCAAGACCTTGTCTCAATAGGATCCCTGACAAACGGTTTAGATGCTGTAGCAACAGCGGGATATAGCGGAGGTGGATCAGCTTGTCCACTCGCTTCATATTCTGATAAGGGAAGCGGAGGGGGCGAAGAAGGGGCCGTTGCTATTACCAAGTTATTGTCTTCTTTATCTAAGAACATCATTTTCGAATTCTTTATTTTCTGTTCCCTGCGATTTGCTTCCTCAAGCCACCTATGCGCCTGAGGGACTCCTAATCGTTGTTGCTTTTTTAATTGACCTTTTGCATCTGTTTTTAGTTGCCTGACAAGTTTAATAAGTGCGAGTTTATCTAAGTTACCATCGAATTTGTACTTGTCAACCCATTTTGTATAATACTTAACATTGTCGGCACGCTGTAATTGCATATACTTCGCATCTTCAGTTAGGGGCGGGTCTCGGGAGCTTTTCGTACACTGATTTCCCATTGTTGCCTTAGCTAAGCTGTAAATTGTTACGTAACCCTTTTTATCACGTGGTACGACAGTTATATACCTTTTCACAGTTTATCTAGAATAACCGCCTACCTACCTATCCTGTTTCCCTGATCTATGACAAAAAACAGTAACCCCTTTTTCTGTCCCTGATCTGCACATGCAAATCTCCCTGACAAAAAACAGTTCTGTAATTAGTCCCTGATCTTAAAACAGAAATAAGGCAATTCCTCCTTACCTGACCCTCCATGAGTTGATCCACCGGATCATTGACTCGTCCTCCAATTCCAGATCAGAAACAGTGGCTGGCCTCTTTCGACCGACAATTCAGTCGGAGGTCTTTCAAAACAGAAGAACCGATTTGGCCTCTTCTTCGTATGGATGCATGCCACCGGGCCCAATTCTGACCTAGGCCTAGAGCAAGAGGTACTTTCTGGTCCGAAGGACCAAACTGTCAAAGGAAAAATATACTTTAAAAATTATCAAAACATGGTAGGTTCAGGTTAAGGCACTTTAATCTTGCAGCAAGGAGACAAAAACGTGCTAATACAGAGTTTGTCTAACCAGAAACAGGAAATACTTTCATTTTTATACATTCTATAACGAATCATGGCCTACCAAGCTGACGTAACAGATTACCACCTTTTTCATCATCATCTGTTGACCATCATTCCCATGAATTTCTGCTGATTTATCAATTTTTATGTGAAGCTTCCTGAGGAAAACAACATGGCCTTGATTACTACCAGTTAGATACATGTTATGTTACTATTCAAGGTACTATGGCTAATTCAAGCACAATGCTAGCAGTTCATTTCTCTAATAATCCTTTGTCTATTTTATCTCTAAGTTACTGGAGCTGCACATGTTCTCATGGTTCGAACAGAGCTGATTGTCTAAACTCATTACATTTACAGAATATAGTATTGTTCATTCATTCGTTCCTGACCTAGCAGATAAGCACCTGCTTCTCAAGTACATTTCCAAAAGGTATATACATGAATATTGCTGTGCTAGCAGTTACTAGGCCAGAGGGCAACTTGCAAGTTTCAGAAAGCATACTGCAGTTTTCAAAAAGCATCCTTTTCAGTCTCGTATGAAACTCAATTTATATATAACACAGTGCATGAAAAATAGAATGAAAAGCATATTAAATCATTTGATTATTAATTGGCTTTAAGCATACACACATTAATACATATTTTTCTAACACATGAAAAGAGACATAGAGAAGCTCTCTGATCACGTAGCTCAGGCCGGTATGACCCTGACCCTGAGTAGCATCTTGCCCTCACCAAGAATGATGCCACAGTATAAAGACAAAATTATCAATTTTAACAATTGGCTAAGCTATTGGTGTCATTCAAAGGGGATCCAGTGTCTGTCAGCCTGGGATGACATGCTCAACAAGCCACGTCGCTTCACTATGGATGGGTTGCACACTGTCACCCTTAGGCTTTCGAATACTGGCTAAGGCTCTTGCCAACCCCATAGTGCCTTTTTTAGGCAAGGCTCAAAAGACAAACCCACCTCCATAGACAACACAAGAAATAAAAAACTGAGGGTAATGCTACTCAATGCCAGAAGTCTAAACCTCAGGATGCATGCACTCGAGGCACTCCTCAGTATGGAGAAAATCGATATCTGTGCAGTAACAGAAACCTGGTTCAAGGCTCCAGAGAGCACCCCAACACTACCAGGATATAACTCATACCATGCTTTTCGGTCCCAGAACTCAGACCGAAATACAAAAGGCAGGGGAGTATCCATTTTCATCAAGGATACTCACATCTCCAGGTTAGTGGCACTGCACAAGGCATCGGAGACCATCCATGTGCAGCTAACAGTGGGCAAAACTTCTTTTCAGATTGTAGCTTGCTACAGATCACCCACCTTGTCTCAGGACCCCCACTCGGCATTCCTGCGAACATTGGAGAATATGAAGGTCTCACCAAACACCATAATATTGGGTGATTTCAATTACCCAAACATTAACTGGGAGAACTATTCTAGTACTAACTCCCTTGCCCAACATTTCCTAGAATTTATAAACTCAAATGCCCTGGATCAACTGGTCAACACCTCCACCAAAAGTGACTACATATTGGACTTGGTCATCACCAACATGGGCGTGACTTCTTTGAGACAGTTACCAAGGCTATAGATGAGGGAAAGTTGGTTCACACAGCCTACCTAGACCTCGCAAAGGCCTTCAACACCATTCCCCATTCTGGTATTATTGACAAGCTCACCAGCCTGAACATAAACCCCTATGTCACAAGATGGGTTGCCAACTGGCTCACGGACAGAACACACATGGTAAGAGTTGCGGGAGCTAGGTCTGATTTTAAACCAGGTACAAGTGGCATTCCCCAGGGCTCAGTCCTAGGACTCCTCCTGTTCGGCATATACTTCTCAGAGATACAGGCAAGCACAGAAGGTCTATGGCTGACCAAGTTCACAGATGACTGCAAACTAGGGGCTATAATTGACTCTCCGGTTGACACAGATATCCTCCAAAAGGGTCTCACTGAGACAGATACCTGGTGTCCAGACCTCCCAACCGTCCCGAATTGCTCGGTATTTACCGAGTTTTGGGGTCCAAATGAAGGGGTGCCACGATTCCCGAGTGGCACCCCTTTATTTCCGATTTCTTTGCTTTTGTTTTTTTATTTTTTTAATTTTCGCGCTGTCGGAGCTGACGTCATCACGTGCGTGATGACATCAACACCGTCAGCACTAGCAGCCAGTCGGAATTGAGCTCAAGGAGCTCATGTCATCATTTCCGGCTGGCTGCGAGCAGGCGGGAAGTACTTAGTTTGAACTGTTGCTGCCAGCAATGCTAGTTTTGAACCGTTGCTGCTGAGGATGCTGGCTTTGCTGCTTTGGATAGAAACTGCTGACTTTGGTGCTGCCTGTCATTTCGGACAGAGAATGCTGCTGAGTGGGACTTTGTCTTTGCTTCTGCTGTATTGTTGCTGCCAAGCCGAGAGAATAGGGACTTAATCTGCTGTCATTTCGATTCGTATACTGACTAGGTAAGGAACTGCGTGCATGGTGTTGTGTGTTTGAAGTATAGTTCTATTAAGCTGGATGGCAATTAAAGGAACTGTGTGTGTGGTGTTGTGTGTTTGAAGTATAGTTCTATTAAGCTGAATGGCAATTAAAGGAACTGTGTGTGTGGTGTTGTGCGTTTGAAGTATAGTTCTGTTAAGCTGAATGGCAATTAAAGGAACTGTGTGTGTGTGGTGTTGTGTGTTTGAAGTATAGTTCTATTAAGCTGAATGGCAGTTGCTTCTGGCATTTGTGCTTAAGTGTAGAAAGCATTTTGTACCTAGAGTACTCAGCACTGTCGGCAGTCTGATACGCCAAAGTATGTTAAGAACTAAGAAGCTGTACTTGCACCCTTTGCTTTTCTCGGTGGATTTATTAATGTCGGCTGTGTGTGTGTGTGCAGATTTGGTTTTATTAACCTTAGCTCGGCAGTCTGCATTTAAGTGTAGACTGTTTTCACGTAGCCTTGTGTTGCTGTAAACAGTACTGCTGTTAGCAAAGTGATAATGACAGAATCATTGTCTCGAATATGCAGGGCCTCTTCCGATGCCTTAACTGTCTGGAGTAAGCTGCCCAAGTGTTATCTCTCTGCACCAACCCTGTTATCGACAGTAGCTGTGTAGCAAAAAAAATGTAGTTTCCATTTCAGCTGCTAAGAGCAGTCTGTGGGTGGGGGTGGGATTGGAATGGTCAGACTATACCACGCCATGCATTTCTTCACTACTTGGATGGGTATGTGGTGTTTAATGTTGTGCAAGTTTGTCAGTAGTTCCCAGTCTCTCTCAATATTCCCCGACAGAAGGAATTTAAGGGTGCTTGACTACTAGCAAGCCTGTGAAATATCTGCGTGTCATTTTACATAGTAGATCAAATCTGCGTTTTCTTTAA
>NC_056749.1:699063372-699105872 GCF_019279795.1 Protopterus annectens
TGCATTATTGCTCTAGTTTCTGTTAGAATGTATATGTGAAATGTCTTCTATTGTTGTAAGTTTCTGTGCAGGTGTTAGATTGTTAAATAATGCAGTTTGTTTGCCTGGGAAAACCTAAGTGTCAAAAATGATGTTATTTGGGGAGGGACCCTGCAAACATGTTTGTTAGTAATGTTTAAATATTATTTCTCACAAGAGACTAAAAACATTTTAACTTGGGACATTCACTTATCGGCACTCTGCCTTGTGCTCACATGTAAGTTTTAGCACTGTGATTTCTTGTAGGAATAGTTTAAAGCTAGTAAAGATTAATTAGGTATTTTTCTTTGAAATCAGACCTGTCCTACTGTATTAAGTTTCTGTGTGATCTCTGAACTCTTAGATATCTCTGTGGTGTAGTAGTTTTGTTTTGAGTTTTAATTATTTATTATTAAATATTTTTTAAAACCTTCTACCTGTGGCTGATTTGTGTAGAGATAAGCTCTAGAGTACATTGCATATTTATAGAGGCTGTTGTAATAGGCCACTCTAAAGTAAGCCTTGACTGTTAGTCATACTACCATTGGATAATAATATTGCACAGTAATAATTGGACACCCTTTTAATGGACTTTTAGTAGCTGATATTATTAGCTGGGTGGTGGCAGTAATTACTACTGTATAGTCTGGGTAAAGGGGCACAGCTGGAGAATCTGTGTCAGCCTTTCCCAGGAATGTCTGTGAAGTAGTATAAATACTTATCTCAAAGTGTGTGTGTGTTGTGTCAGCTACTTGGGCAGGGACACGAAGCACTGGTTGGACAGAGGGGGTACTGGAGGTTTTAGCTTGCCCAGCTAGCCTGAGACCTGGACCCTATAGCTGTGCCAGTGGGAAGTCTTATTTGGGGACCTGGTGAGCAAGGGAGCAATCAGCCCCAGACTGACTGTGATCTCTGTGTGCACTTAAGGGAAACTGTACTTTACTGTGTGTGTTAGTTATCCTTTCCTCTTCTAGGAGATGACCTCCCTGGTGTTAGTGGTGAGGATTGAGATTCCTTGATTGCTGGGCCAGGGCACGGTCATCACATCCTGTTATTGAAGTCTAAAACAACATACAACTCTAATGACATGTCCATACCAAGTGTGGAACTGTTACACTTTGAACTGTTAGCTGCTGTAATCTTTGACCCATTAAATTCTGACAAAACTGCATTTGTGTCCTCTAATAAAGATCTATTTGCAACTGAAGTTGGTTTGTCTGTATTAATCAATACATTATTCCATAACTTTTCTGTAAACAATGAAACATTGTAATTTCTTTCAACTTTAAACAATAACAGATAAATGTTCTGGTTTGGTGCTGGACTGCCACACCCTTTATATATAAGCTGAAAATCCTTTGTTATAGAACTAGCAACAACACTGACGTCAGCTATGGAATGTGGTATTTATTTACTTTGCTCTGAAACAATAGTTTGCAATGAAGTCTGTAAATTATTTACTTTATCAGACTGATTAAAATCTGCATTCTTATCCCCCATTAGTGCAATATTTGTACTGGATTGTACACTAATCATGTTTATGGCTGTATTTACCATTTTACTACTTAATGCCATACTTTGAATTACATGTGTTGTAGCATTTACACCGATGTTTGAAAACTGCAAATCAGAATTATTGATAGAAGCTGACTCATTCTGTGAATCTGTTGCTAGCTGCTTCTGTGATTTAACCCTTTTGCTTCTAGAAATATTTAACATTCCTGAACTAATAGCCTTTAACTTTAAAAGAACACTTCTGGAGCACACTTTTTTAGACTGCTTTACCCAATTTTTAACTCTAAACCAAACATTTACTGGTGTCTTAACTGCAGAAGTAATATTCCCATGTTTATACAACAGGTATGCAAATGACTTTTACTGATGAAATTAAACTTTAAACTTTTTTGAGCTGTTAGCTTAAAAGTGCATATAAAGTCTTACGTAACTTTATGATTCTGGAAAATGTGTCCTGTCATCTGCAGCATTTTAACCTTTTTTTTTTTGCTTCTTGGCTGTGTGACATCACACTGGAAACCTGAAACTTTGTACATAGCTCTTAACTGGCTAATGTATTTTATGTTTTGAAGGAACACTGCTGAAGGCTGTTGATTTAGTGCTGGTCTGTTGAAGTTTTTTGAGGCTTTTTCTGAAGTAAACACTGGTGCTCTTCAATTTGTTTAACAGTGAAAGGTCTGCTCTGTAAAGAGAAGCTGTAATGCTGTTGGCTGTGGCCTTATTCTGTATAGAGTTTACAGTCTCCCGTCTAGAAAAGCACTCATGTGATGCTGAAAAGTCTGCTATGAAACATTTGCTGTAGTTACTGATAGACTGGAATAAAAGTCATAAGCTGGCTTCTGCACTAGAAACTGTACTTGAAAGGGTTACTTACTACAGCTGTGTCTGTTGAAGTTTGAAGAAATGTGGAATGAACACTGGTATATGTAGCGTGACTGCTGATAAGGTTGCTTTGAAGGAAACTGCTTTTCTGTAGATTGCACTGTAAAGCTTATATAGTTGAATGAAACACTGGTCTTCTGTGGATTTTTATGTAGAACACACACAGTCTGCTTATGCAAGGTTGCTATCGAGTTTTGAACCATTCATAGTGGCTTGCCATTGAAATAATTGATAAGACTGTAGTATACTGGAATTAACTGGAAACAACTCAAATGAGACTGGAATGAAAGTCTTTATCTGTTAATTACCCAAACTTGTGCTTAACATGTGCCAGTCTCTCCTTTATGGGCCAAGTCTTTTGTACTTTTCAGAACAAATTCTGCAAACACTGTAGTTCAGTTAATAAGGCTTTATTAGATGTTCTCAATGTCCGAATACTATCTTCATTAACAGTGCTGATAAACAGTAACAGTCCATAAAAATGCTGAAATGCTGGTTAGTAATAACAGTGCTGCTAAATATATCCAAAGTTTCTGCACATATATTCTAATTCTCCTGGATAATATAAACTGAAACAGTCTTTATTTGACCTGTCTTCTGTACTCAGGCTTGAGTGTCTGTATTGTAAAGACCCTTTTACATATAAGTCCAAAAGCTAACTTCCTTTCTGGAATGCTGAATAATTAATCTTTTCTGTATGTCAGTCTGAACTAACTGCCTTCGGTAACTGTATCTGAAGTATATTTTAATAATACCAAAACCCTGTAATGCTTTACATGCCTTTTTAGCCTTGGTTGCCTTGGTTTCCAAGCCTTGTCTTGAGTACTAAGAATACCCTAACTCTAACAAACGCATAATATTGGGTTATGGTCAGATAGTTATAGTGCATGGAGGTTTATCTTCTCTATGTACTATGAGCTAGTCAACAATAAGAGATATGTAGTATATCTTGTAACCTAATTTAAGTTCTATCAACTTATTTTTGTATAGTATTCCTCATGTCACTTGTATTGTTTTTGGACTTTAATGTATTTGTATTGTACTGTATGTGGAGCTTTTCTCCACAGGTATCTGCTGAAAATGGGTTCTGTAGACCCAGTTGGACCACCCAGGTAAACAAATGTCAAATAAATAAATAAATAAATGCAAAGTGTTATGTCGGTCTTGAAAGCCGGTAAAAGCAGTGGGGAAGTGATTGACATCTTGCATATTCCCTGTGTAAGGAAAGCAGTTTTAACCAAAGTACTGGGAGTACTTTAGCAGATAGCAGACAGAGACAGAAGTCAACATGAAGTTAATTCCTGCCTTGCTGTTTCCTGGGCAGCATTACCTGCTTTTAATGCAGATCTAACCTTGACAATGTGTAAGCATTTTTCAGGTCTGGTCTTGTGTTGTAGCAGTGCTGAACCTAAATATAATTATAATTTAGTGGTACATAATCAGGGCACTTCATGCACTACATGCCCTACATTTTCTTTAATGACGACTTTGGTAAACCTTGCCTGTGGTATAGATAGGACAGGTATGTATCCAGAGACTACTGTGTCTCTGGAACAGGCTCCCCATCCATGTGAAGGAGAGTTCTTCCCTAACCCAATTCAAGTGCAACTTGGACAATTGGCTGTGGAGCAGGAAATTCATCCCTGGTTTGGCACCTGTATCTCTAATGGACACAGGCAACCTGTAAATGGTTCAGCTCCCAGGCCATAGCTTTGTAAATGTTTCATCTCCCAAACCCTGTTTACACTTATCAAGGGTATCAGAACTTGTCAGAGATTTGGGATGCATGGCTAGGCTTATAAGGGCCCTTGTGGTTGTTAGCCTAGTAAACACCTATGAACCTATAAACCTATGATCCTAAATGTGTTATTATTGCTTCTAGCTCTGATAAGTCTCTATAAAGCTCTTTGCCATTGTTCATACTGTTTTATTGACTTTCACAAATATGGGCATAATTGTGCCAGCAATTACAAATGTGAGCACCATCACAGGGCATTGCTCATGTGGCTCTTCTACATACCTTGATTACTTGAGTATCTTTAATACTACCGGATGGCTCTAACCACTGGCTTTATTCATATTACTGACTGCACTAATTGCAAGTCAACATGTAACTGTACAGTATGAATCTTTTATTCATACCAAATTCTTACATGCACTATGGAATATTTGGTTGTTTTAAATATCTTTCCAAGTGCACTGCCTGGGGCATCTGCTTGTATGTTCTATTCTTATACTCATGAGCAAACACAATCTGATTGACTTGTTTCATTTTATGGCCAAAATATGTCGGAACAGTGAGTGCATGGAAATTTATACACATTATTGGGAAGATGTAATGATTTAAACATAATTTTAGAAATATATTTTGTGGCAATATAATGTTTTTTGTCTCTGATCATAATGCTTTCAGAGCATGTTATAATTTTGCTGGCTATAACCTATACTACATTCATAGTATCCAACTCAGCTGCTACAACAAACATTTCAGTTTAATCTGTTCTTCTGCCTTTACTGCAGATACAGACACACACACACACAGCATTTACACAGAGTTGTTAAACTGAATGAACACTGATTGATACCAAAGCATGTTATGAGATATTAGTCATAGTTTTGCCTCCATATAGCCTATTGACTAGATTAATGGTTCTGCTACATGCTTTCTTGTGTCTGTAACCACAATGGGTGTGCTGTCTGACTAATTATTACCAGACATTCAATTGGATACTAAGGGGTTGCCAGTAATCTAATTTTTGTATTTATTTAATGTATTCATTTCGAACTTCATTTCACCCATATTTTCATGTACAGGTTTTATTCTGCACACTGCCAGCTCATTTTTAATTTTATTTCATTCATTCATTTTACATTTCATTCTACCATTACATTTTTGCACACTACAAGTTCCTCAGTTGTAAAGCTCAATTCTTAAATGCTGTCTTACTATATCTAGTCCTAGTATTTTATTTATCAAGTTAAGACAGCTGCTCTCAGTAGTTTACTCCATAGTTGATCACTTTTCATTCTGCACATATTTATATCTATATTAAATAAATACATAAATTAAATACATGTTTCTTATCAATAAACTGTGTAAGCTACCAAATTTACAGTCATTTACTCTTTGTTTCCTTTTAGTCACATGAGCACCTACTGACTCCTGAACCCCCTGAATTTCATAGTGAAAAATAAATGACTTATAATGGAAGATTTTTCTTAGGTATACAGTAAGCCTGAAACTTTTTTCTCAGGACAGGTAACGTGTTGCTCCATTTCCTAATTTTTAAGGTTAAAAGTGTTAAAAAGAATAAAGGCTTCCCCACCAGGACATGAAGGAATACTGTACATTGGTTCCTTTCTGGCTTTTCTACAACTCCACTGACAGTTTGATATAGATCAAATTGCTGCACTCAGAGCTTTCAGATTTCAGACAAGTATCCATGAAGCTTCAAAGACATTGCTGGTTGTAGTGGAAACATATCTGGCCAAAAATTCAAGAACTGTATTTAAAGATTTGACAGTTCACCATGGATTACAATGGAAGAAAAAAATGTTTGTTTCCAAAGCAAAATTTATGTCTGAAGTCATCATTTTGTACAATAAAATATTCTCAAAAGTTAGTTATTTTAATGTTAATAGTACAAAATATGATAACAAAAGAGGAATCATTAATTTTTACATCAACCCTCAAAGAAACAAAAAATGGCATCCTATTACACATGGCTATG
This sequence comes from Protopterus annectens, assembly GCF_019279795.1. Lineage (NCBI taxonomy): Eukaryota > Metazoa > Chordata > Ceratodontiformes > Protopteridae > Protopterus > Protopterus annectens. The sequence goes on from NC_056749.1 coordinate 699,069,519, forward strand.
ATATTTCCTAGGCATATTAAGGGTGAATCTGGAATGAGCTAAAAACAGTTTCAAGATATTCCAAAACTGCTGCAGCATGTAAATAGAACAACTGGTGCCATAAACTGTGCAATACATGTACACCAAAAAGCAAATACATAGTCAAGAAGATCAGCTAAGGAGGAACTATTCATGATGGGCATTCAAGAGGCTTTAAGGAACCTCAGAGTCACATGGCACACACACCCAACTGCTGGCAGATTCCCATCAGGAAGCAGCTACAGTACCATTGCCATATAATTGCATACATATTACTGCTTATGGTACAGTATGTGAAAACTTTAGCTCCACCTAATACCATGGTGAGTCTGACTTTGAATAAATGAAAGTGGCTGGGATGGTGAACTACTTACATGCTTACTGTATGTGTTGGTTCAGCAGTTGTCACTCCATCAGAGATACTGATGCCCTCAATCCACCACACTCTTGCATGGCCACATTAACATAAACATTGGACCAAAACAGCTGATGCAAATCAATGAAAAGTGTACCTGTTCTTTATAACCATTACCTTTGCAGTTACTGGGAACTGGCTTCTAGTTGTCAGAGAATCACTGGCTGTACTTAATCCCTACTTACCCCACCCAAGCCTCTCTCTCTGTCTGTCTGTCTCTCATAATTCCAAAACTATGTTTCTTTGAATGAACATAGCCACCTCAAATATCACATGCCACACCATTAATAAATGCCACTGATGTAGCATAAATACAGAGGCTGATTAAAAATGAAATAGGTATTTCTGTAGAGTGCTTCACATCCACACCCACTTTATTTAAATATGTTACCTTAATTGTCAGACAACCACGGAGAAAGTGCTAATATAAACATAACAAATTGTTTGTACTCCTTCTTTGCAGTATTTTTCTACTGAAACCAATGTACCCAATATGCTACTAAAATTTGCCTTCACCACATCACGTCCCTACAACTAAAAGTGATGTCCCATATGGCACCACAAACATTGAAATTTGAATTATAAAAAACACAAGGAAAACAGTTACAATGCTATACAGGCACTTTGATGTGGGTCACCCAGAATTAGTAAACATAAAAGCAGTTTCTCTGACAGAACTCTTCTTCCTTTTCCTTAGGCTGCTCCGATTAGGGGTTGCCACAGTGGATCATCTGTTTCCATTTCTTCCTGTCCTCTGCATCATGCTCTGTCACACCAGCCACCTACATGTCCTCTCTCACCACATCCATAAACCTTATCTTAGGCCTTCCTCTTTTCCTCTTACCTGGCAGCTCCATCCTTAGTATCCTTCTCCCAATATACCCAGCATCCCTCCTCAGCACATGTCCAAACCAACGCAATCTCGCCTCTCTGACTGTCTAAAACCATGCAACCTGAGCTGACCCTCTAATATACTGATTCTTAATCCTGTCCATCCTCATCACACCCAATGCAAATCTTAACATCTTTAACTCTGCCACATTAAGCTCTGACTCCTGTCTTTTCCTCAGTGCTAACATCTCCAACCCATGTAACATAGCTGGTCTCACTACCATCTTGTAGACCTTCCCTTTCACTCTTAATGATACCTATCTGTCACAAATGACTCCTGACACTCTCCTCCACCCATTCCACCCTGCCTGCACCCTCTTCTTCACCTCTCTTCCATACTCACCATTACTTTGAACTGTTGATCCCAAGTATTTAAACTCATCCACCTTCGCCATCTCTACTCCCTGCATCCTCACAATTCCTCTGGCTTCCCTCTCATTCACACACATATGTTCTGTATTAGTCCTGCTGACCTCATTCATCTCTTCTCAACAGCATATCTTCACTTCTCCAGGGCCTCCACAACCTATTCCCTACTCTCACAAATTACAATGTCAACCGCAAACATCATAGTCCATGGGGACTCCTGTCTGATCTCATTTGTCAACCTGTCCATCACCGTTGCAAATAAGAAAGGGTTCAGACCTGATCCTTGATGTAATCCCACCTCCACCTTGAACACATCCATCATTCCTACCACAGACCTCACCACTGTCACACTGCCCTCCTACATATCCTGTACCACTCTTGCATACTTATCTGCCACTCCCGACTTCCTCATACAATACCACAATTACTCTCAAGGCACCCTGTCATATGTTTTCTCTAAGTCCACAAAGACACAGTGCAACTCCTTCTGACCTTCTCTGTACTTCTCCATCAACATCCTGAGAGCAAACATTGCATCTGTAGTGCTCTTTCCTGGCATAAAACTGTACTGCTGCTCACTAATCATCACCTCCCTTCTTAACATGTCATCCACTGTTCTTTGCCATAACGTCATGCTGTGGCTGATCAGTTTTCTCCCTCTCTAGTTACTACAGCTCTGCACATCACCCTTATTCTTAAGAATTGATACCGGTACACTTCTCCACTCCTCAGGCATCCTCTCACTTTCCAAGATTTCATTAAACAATCTGGATAAAAACCCCACTGCCATCTCTTCTGAACACCTCCATGCTTCCACAGGTATGCATCTGGACTAACAGCCTTTCCATTCTTTATCCTCTTCATAGCTATCCTTACTTCCTCCTTGGTAATCCGTTGCACTTCCTGATTCACTATCCCTGCATCATCCAACCTTCTCTCTCTCTCTCAGTCTCTTCATTCATCAGTCCCTCAAAGTACTCTTTCCATCTGCCCAACACACTCTCCTCACTTGTGAGTACATTTCCCTCATTACCCTTTATCATCCTAACCTGCTGTGCATCCTTCCCAGATCAGTGCCTCTGTCAAGCCAATTGGTACAGGTTCTTGTCTCCCTCCTTAGTGCCCAACCTGTCATACAACTCGCCATATGCCTCATCCTTAGCCTTCCACACCTCTCTCTTCACCATATGCCTCATCTCCTTGTACTGCTGTCTACTTTCTTCATCTCTCTGACAATCCCACTTCTTCTTCACCACCCTCTTCCTCTGTACACTTTCCTGAATGTCCTCATTCCACAATCATGTCACTTTGTCCTCTTTCTTCTGTCAAGATGTCACACAAAGCACCTTTCTAGCTGTCTCCCTTACCACCTCTGCTGTGGCTGCCCAGCTATCTGGTAACTCTTCACTGCCACCCAGTTCCCGTCTTAACTCTTCCCTGATCTCCACCTTACAGTTATCCTTTTTCATCTTCCACTATTTGATCCTTGGCACTGCCCTCACTCTTCTCCTGTTCTTCTTGATCACTAACGTCATCCTACAGACAACCGTCCTAGGCTGCCTAACAATGCTTTCCCCTGAAACCACTTTGCAGTCTCCAATCTCCTTCAAACTGGCCCTCCTGCATAGGATATAATACACCAGTGTGCATTTTCCTCCACTCTTGTAAGTTACTCTATGCTCCACTGTCTTTTTAAAATGTATATAATTCAACTCAGCCATGTTCATCCTTTTCACAAAATCCACTTCCATCTGACCTTCTGCAACCCTCTCCTTAACACCATACCTACCCATCACCTCCTCATCCCTTCACCAACATGACCACTGAAATCCACTCCAATCAGCACTCTCTCACCCTTGGGTACACTCTCCACCACTTCATCCAACTCTCTCCAAAAATTTTCTTTCTCATGCAACGCACACCCAACTTGCAGCGCATATGCACTAACAACATTCATTATCACACCATCAATTTCCAACTTCATGAATATCACCCTATCCAACACTATTTTCACCTCCAAAACACTCTTGACATACTGTTCCTTCAGGATAACCCTAACTCCATTTCTCCTCCCATCCACACCATGGTAGAACAATTTGAACCCACCTCTGAAACACCTGGCCATACTCCCCTTCCATCTGGTCTCTTGCACACACAATATGCCAACCTTCCTTCTCTCCATCATATCAGCTAGCTCTCTCCCTTTACCAGTAATACTGCCAACATTCAAAGTTCCTACCCTCACTTCCACACTCCTAACCTTCCTCATCTCCTCCTACCTCTGGGTATGCCTTCTCCATCTTGTTCTTCTCCTTCATATATCCATCCCATGAATTGTACAAGACTATATATACCAAGTTCCTAGTAGAGCAACTTGCATGACCTTTCAAAAATATTCCCATCCTATTTTTATATATATGATGCATATCTTATATCAAAAGATTTTTTTATTAAGTCATTAAATTGTTATACTGTATGTATTCATATGCTAATTTGTAATTGATTGTTTACTCAGATTGTGTATAAAAGAGGAATTATGGGCTTGTGCTATTAACCCCTGGGAAACATATTTATGTCTTATTAAATTAATTTTACTTTTTGTGCATGAAGTTTGGAGTCTTATTATTTTATTTATACTTGTATTTCTATTGGTGTCTGGACTTTTTCCTTGCTTCTCTGTTATCATTTCCTTCTTGAATGATTATAATGCCCAACTAATATTCAAGAAAACAAAAGGATTTCTTTGCAGATGTTTGAATTACCAGAGCATTCTGTATCCATATTATTATATGTCTTAATCAGGTCATGATTGTACATTAGTACAACAGAGCCTATATCACAATATGGATACATGAGTATTCTGCATTCACTGTTTTGGACCAGTAATTTTCACAAAAAACATTGTTGAAATCCTTGCTTTAGCCAAGATTTTGCCAGTGTTTGCCATGCTAGCTAATATAAAATCTGAAAATTACCTTCCTTTCAGGGTATGATTCTACAGATCACCTATTATCCACCTACACTTAGTGTGATCACAGAGAAAGATTTGTGATTGGAAACTATGACCAATAAATGGTAAACTAAAAGCATTTTGCAGGGGATAAGTCCCAGCACCCTCCAATGGTAGGGTTGTTCAACCCCATTACTTATATATTCTATCTCTGAGATCACACACTTTCTGAGACCCTCTCAGGGGGAGAGCACATACCACATCCCAAGGCTGTGCAGTCTCATCATGTTCAAATAGAGCATGTTTGTTTTTGCCAATGTTGTAATAGATTACAATTCAACTAGTTCAGTGATTAACAAGGAATAACACATTAAAAGTCACTCCATTATAGCCATAAGTAAATGGCATGATGGTGACATTCATGGATAACTACACAGAGAGCCCCAATAACTGCAAAATGAAAAAGTTACCTCAAAGTCAAAAGCTGAACACTGTATTGCTAGATGGTGTTAATTTTCTAGTCTGTAAAACTCTATGTTCATTTTTGAAAGTTCTTGTAAATGCTACTATGAGCCCAGCTCATGACTGAAAAAGGTCTGCTGGCCAGTTTGCTTACTTGAGTAAAGAATATAATGAAAGAAAGAAACATTGCCCTGAAAAACAGACCTGATTCTTGCCTATAATATCTAAAAAGGTCACTAAGTTATAAAAATAACAAATCCTAACACAAGCGTCATTAAACTACTAACTATCAATTAAATGAATTGCCACTTCAAAGCCAACATTAAAATTTGCCTCAGCATGTACAGAAGAAACCATTTATGGGGACAAGCGTGTACAACATCATACAAAAAACTACCCACAACTACACTGTGCAAAAATGTAGGCATTAATGTAATCCATTAAAATCAATGGAAAATACTATTATAAAAACAAAAAAAATAAATAAATAAACTAAAAAGATAACGGACTGGTTCATGTGATACACAGGGATACTGTAGACTGACTTAACTTACTACTCATCATAAAACACATGCCTTAGAATTACAGGACACGATATTTCACGTATCACACAGAATTCCATCATCAGTCTTTGGCACAACTCTATAGCACTACAAAATGTCTGTCTGAGAATTGTGTCACACACAGTATTTTAAATTGCTTCTAGCACATATTACCATTGCAGTGTAACATGTTCAGCATGCACGAGCAGGCATCTTCAGCACAGTTGTAATGACTAGCAAACCTTTCTAATGTTCTATATCACTGAGGCACTTCCATTAAATATAGAGATTAATACACACTGGTGAACAGTATGTAATCTAGCCTCATTAGCATATAATTTATGTCTGATATGCCATATTACACCCCAAAATCCACAGCAAGGAAGGAGTGTGACACCTGTGCCCTGGCCCAGCAATCATGGAGCCTCACCACTAACACCAGTGAAGGGTGTCTCATATAGGAGGAAAGGATAACAAATACACACCGTAAAGTGCAATTTCCCTTAAGAACACACAGAGATCACAGTCAGTCCAGGGCTGATCACTTCCTTGCTCTCCAGGTCCCCAGTAAGACTCCCCACTGGCACAGCTATAGGGTCCAGATCTCAGCCTAGTGGGCAAGCTAAAACCTCCAGCACCCTCTCTGTCCAACCAGTGTTTTGTGTCCCTGCCCAAGTAGCTGACACACACACACACACACACACACACACACACACACACACACACACACACACACACACACACACACACACACACAGACACATATACACACTCTGAGAAGTGTTTATACAACCACACAGACACTCCTGGAGAAGACTAGCACTGGTTCTCCAGCTGTGATATTTTTCCCAAGCTATAGGGTAGTACCAGCTGCCAGCACCTACTAATATTTATCAGCTACTCAAAGGCCCTTAAAAGGGTGTCCAATTATTACTGTGCAATATTATTATCCAATTGGTAGTATAGCCCACAGCTAAAGCTATTGGAGTGGCTTTGTACAATTTTACCAGAGGCATGCAAGTACTCTAAAGAGCTTAAATTATCTCTAAAAAAAACAGCCACAGTTGAAAGGGTTTAAAAATATTTAATAACAAATAGTCAAAACACAAGACAATACTTTTTACTACACAGTGCTAGTCAAGAGTTCAGAGATCACAGAGAAATGCTTAAATAATTCAGTAGCACAGTTCTGACATCACAGAAAAACACCTGGTCTAATCTTTCTAGTTTCTAGCTATTTCTAAGAGAAAACACAAGTCTAAGATAAACTTACATATAGAGCAAGACAGTGCTGGTGAGTTGGATGGTCAATACAAAAATGCTTAATGCTCTCTGATTCTCTCTTTTTTTGAAATCACATTCCTGGTTCACATTACATCAATCTTCACACTTCCCTGGGTTCCCAGGCTAGCATAAACTACATTTACATTCTCCACCTCTGGGCAGAAACCAGAACAATAAAGGACATTTATGCATGCAAATTCTGGCCATTAACTCTGGCCTTAAAACAATAGGCAGGATACCTCACTCTAGACTTACTGGCTCTGAGTTTTTAACATCAAAGGGTCACAACATGCTTTACTTGGTCAGTAGAGTGCACTGTTGTAACATTCTTTTCAGTTCCACATGTAACACTATTTTTACCATTTAAGACAACAAGCCTGTGGTTTACATTAATATTTACAGATGACAGAATTATCTCCAAAATTATATCTGGCTAGGCTGGCAGCCTTCATTTATCTTCACCAAATCTTCACATATCTCACCTCCTGGAGGACTCAAGCTACTTTTTCAAGTGACCCTTGAGAAACGCTGCTTGAGGGAGTTAGGTCTATCTGAGTGTACCTTACCCCATTCCCTGTCTTGCGAGCCCATCTGCACTGGCATTGCTAATCACACTGTGGTGCTGCATGGACATATCATATGCTTTCAACCCCAGGCACCATCTTTGCAACTTGTCATTTTGCTGGCTGGCTCTGTTTAACCATGTTAGGGGGGTGTGATCTGTCATAACAGTGAATTTCCTTCCATACAGATAAGGCTGAAGTTTCTGCAGTGCCCACTTTATGGCAGACATTCCTTTTCTACAGCTGCATAGCATTCCTCCCTGGGTTGGAGCCTACGACTGAGATAAACCACTGGGAGCTGTTCCCCCTCTGAAGAAATCTGGATAAGTACAGTCCCCACCCCATTGTTTGAAGCATCCCCCTACACAAAAAATTCAAGGGGTCCTCCCAAAGCTTCTTTAAGCTTCTGGAATGCCTGCTCACATTCTGGGGTCCACACTACCTTATCTGGCCTGTTCTTTCTTGTCAGGTCTTTGAGAGGAGCAGCTATGATACTATAACCGGGGATGAACTTTCTGTAGTACCCTGCTGTCCCTAAAAGTGCCCTCATCTGCTTTTTACTAACAGGTGCAGGCCACGCCTGAATGGCTTCCACTTTGGCAGGTTCTGGCCTTATCTTACCACTCCCCACTCTATGTCCTAGGTAGGAGACCTCTGCCATACCCACCTGACATTTGCTTGGCTTAATGGTCAACCCTGGCCTCTGTAGTTGGCCCAGCACCTCCCTGACATGTTGCAGGTGCTCTTGTCAGGAATGGCTGTAGATGGCAATATCATCTAGGAAAGCAAAGGCAACCCCTCCTTCTCTAGCTAGGATATGATTTTCTAACCTGTGGAAAGTCGCTGGGGCATTCTTCATCCCAAAGGGTATATTTGTGAACTCATACAAGCCAAAAGGAGTCACAAAGACTGACTTCTCATTAGTACTGGGAGTCAAGGGCACCTGCCAGTAACCCGTGGTAAGATCGATGGTTGTAAGATACTTAGCCCCACCCAGCTGCTCTAGGGCCTCATCTGTCCTAGCCATGGGATAAGCATCTGACTCTGTGTGACTATTTAATTTCCTGTAGCCCACAGAGAACCTAATGCTGCCATCCTTTTTTAGCACCAGCACCACTGGGGAGGCCCAGAGACTGCTGGACTTTTGAATCACCCCTAGTTCCAACATTTCCTGTACCTTCTCCCTCAGAGTCTGTTTGACTCTCTCAGGCACTCTATAAGGGGCCTGCCTAATATGCCTTTGGAGTCCTGTATCCACTTGGTGCTGCCCTAGATGGGTGCACCCTGGTTTCCCGGTGAACATGTCCCCAAACCCCTGCAACACTTCTCAGATTTATTGAACCTGGATAGGAGATAGCTTCTGGGAAATGGCTACCCCTTCCACTGAGGTGTCAGCCTGAGCCTCACTGAAGAGATCAGTCACCAGATCTCCCTCAGACTCCTCCTGCAATCCACTGTAAATGCTCAGCACAAGGGCCTCCCTATCATGGTAAGGTTTCATCATGTTAACATGGCAGAATTTCTGCCCCTGCCTTCTGCCTAACAGTTCCACCATGTAGTTAACATCACTTACCTTTCTTGCCACCTTGTAGGGTCCCTCCTAAGCTGATTGCAGCTTGTTGTGTCTGACAGGAATAAGAACCATTACCTGCTGCCCCACAGCATACTCTCTAGCTTGAGCATTCCTGTCATACCACATCTTTTTCTGTTGTTGGGGTTCTCCCAGGATCTCCTGGGCCAAGCCCAAGAGTTCCCTGAGCTTTGTCCAGAGGTTTAGGATGTACGCCACAACAGACTCCTTGTGAGACTTGCACTCACCTTCCGACTCATCTCAAATTAAATCTAGAGGTCCCCTCACCCTATGCCCATACTACTCAAAGCAGGAAAAACCTGTGGATTCCTGAGGAACCTCTCTGTAAGCAAACAACAGATGGGGCAAATATTTGTCCCACTCCCACTTAAACTGATCTGCAAATGCCCATAGCATGGACTTGATTGTAAAGTTTAACCTCTCAACAAGACCATTAGTCTGGGGATGGTAGGGGGTCATCTTCATGTGCTTCACCCCACAGGACTTCCACAGACAAGCCAGCAGGTCTGACATGAAATTGGCACCTCTGTCAGTCAGTATTTCTTTTGGGAAACCTACTCTGCTGAAAATCTCTAACAAAGCATTTGCCACCTTCTCTGCCTCGATGGAGGATAAAGCCACTGCCTCAGGGTATCGTGTAGCATAATCCACTACCACTAGGACATATTTTTCCCTGTGGAACTTGGGGGTACTTAGCGGACCCACAATATCCATAGCTACCCTCTGAAATGGCTCCTCAATCACAGGCAAAGGCATCAAAGGAGCTCTCAGCTTCTCTCCTGCCTTCCCTATCTTTTGGCATACCAGTAGGCGGCATCTCATATAGAAGGTAAGGATAACAAATACACACAGTAAAGTGCAATTTCCCTTAAGAACACACAGTGATCACAGTCAGTCCGGGGCTGGTCACTCCCTTGCTCTCCAGGTCCTCAATAAGACTCCCCACTGGTGCAGCTATAGGGTCCAGATCTCAGCCTAGTGGGCAAGCTAAACCTCCAAAACCCTCTCTGTCCAACCAGTGCTTCGTGTCCCTGCCCAAGTAGCTGACGCGCACACACACACACACACACACACACACACACACACACACACACACACACACACTTTGAGAAGAGTTTATACAACCACACAGACACTCCTGGGGAAAGCTGGCACAGGTTCTCCAGCTGTGCCCCTTTTTCCCAGACTATATGGTAGTACCAGCTGCCAGCACCCACTAATATTTATCAGCTACTCAAAGGCCCTTAAAAGGGTGTCCAATTATTACTGTGCAATATTATTATCCAATTGGTAGTATAGCCCACAGCTAAAGCTATTGGAGTGGCTTTGTACAATTTTACCAAAGGCATACAAGTACTCTAAAGAGATTAAATTATCTCTACAAAAACAGCCATAGTTGAAAGGGTTTAAAAAATATTTAATAACAAATAGCCAAAACACACGATAATACTTTTTACTGCACAGTGCTAGTCAAGAGTTCAGAGATCACAGAGAAATACTTAAAATAATTCAGTAGTACAGTTCTGACATCACAGAAAAACGCTTAGTCTAATCTTTCAAGTTTCTAGCTATTTCTAAGAGAAAACACAAGTCTAAGATAAACTTACATATAGAGCAAGACAGTGCTGGTGAGTTGAATGGTCAAGACAAAAATGCTTAATGCTCTCTGATTCTCTCTGTTTTTAAAATCACATTCCTGGTTCACATTACATAATTTTTTACACTTTCCTGAGTTCCCATGCTAACATAAACTACATTTACATTCTTCACCTCTGGGCAAAAACCAGAGCAATAAAGGACATTTATGCATGCAAATTTTAGCCATTAACTCTGACCTTAAAATAATAGACAGGATGCCTCACTCTAGACTTACTGGCTCCTAGTTCTTAACATCAAAGGGTCACAACATGCTTTACCTGGTCAGTAGAGTGCACTGTTGTTACATTTTTTTTCAGTTCCACATGTAACACTATTTTTACCATATAAGACAACAAGCCTGTGGTTTACATTAATATTTACAGATGACAGAATTACCTCCAAAATTCTATCTGGCTAGGCTGGCAGCCTTCATCTATTTTTACCCAATCTTCACAACGGGTATTGCAACAGTGTCACATGCATATGAACACTAGGGTGTAAAAGTCCTGTTGCAAATGAGAGCTAGGTATGGTAACATTAGTATTCAGTATGATGAATGCCTGTAGCATACACTTGCAGCTACAAAGTGTGCAATTTATGTACCTATAGACATATAATTGTATTACTGAACTACCACCTCCTCCCTGTTCAGTCTGCCATCACTTTGTAAGATACGCAACTATTGAATTGACCTACATCTGAATTAGAGACATGGTAGCCCATGTCAAATGAACAGCCATGAACACCTACCCCCAGAATGCCTTAGCCTCTATGACACCTATGTCATTTGCATATACCCTGCCTCACCTTACATATGTGTGCTCTTTCCCTGCCTTTCCCCTAACCCAAACCCTACACATTAACTTATAAAAACCCTTTTCCCTAACAGTATCACTGCACAAGACAATTAGAGAGACACACAAACAATGAAGCACTCAGAACACTACATTGTTCTAACCTAGCCTTCAGTCTAACTCTAACCTGCAAAACTCACACACACATGCACACACACACACACACACACACACACACACACACACACACACACACACATACTCAATAACATTCATCAACACACTATGTAAACTGCCATGCTTTCAAACATTCACTCACACATACACCACAAAATCTATCACCTAACCGAGCCCTTACTCTAACCCTAAACAGAAAACAGTCATGCATGCTTACGTCCACACCTACACACAGACACACGCACACTGTAAAACACATTCACTAAATTAGCCCTAATTCTAAGCCTAATCAACAAACACTTGCATACACTGGCGGATACTCCTGCACCACTACACCACTACATCTATCCCCATCCTCAATTAATTCAAAAAATAAATAATGTATAAAACTAATTTCTCTGTTAATTAAATGTAAGTATGTGTACACCTGTACTCATGTGTTCTCTTTGTGTGTGTGTGTGTGTGTGTGTGTGTGTGTGTGTGTGTGTGTGTGTGTGAGTGTGTGTGTGTGTGTGTGTGTGTGTGTGTGTGTGTGTGTGTGTGTGTGTGTGTGTGTGTGTGTGTGTGTGAGAGTGTGTGTGTGTGTGTGTGAGTGTGTGTGTGTGTGTGTGTGTGTGTGTGTGTGTGTGTGTGTGTGTGTGTGTGTGTGTGTGTGTGTGTGTGTCTGGACATATGAGTGTTCCTGGATATAGATAAAGTTCAGTTATTTCAAGTTCAGATTTTGACTTCAAAATGGTACCATTGAGCTGTTTATAGGCAAACAAATACAATGATCTTATATATTAATTAATTTATACTGAATATAGCAAGCCAGTGTTCAGATACATAGTGATAGGTACTATACTGAAAAAGTCTTCTCTATGAGGTCACAAGCCTTAATGCTTAAGCATCCCCATATACTGTTTAAATGGAATATTTTTAATATAACATAAAACAAAATGTTTGCAAGCGGCCAATAGATTTGTTAAAAGGCAGAGTTGCACATGGAGCTTAGTGCATAAATGTCTAGCTTATTGTATTAATAAATATCTTTTAAGCATGGGAGCTACTTGGTTTACACATCCAGAACAGCCAAATAGTATACGGAATACTAGTAGCACTGCAGCCATGAACCGTTCCTTCTTTCTTTAAGGTAGAAACAACCAAAACCAAAACAAATGCCAGGGAAAAAAGCCACAAATTTCACAGTCATCTTCCATGTTTTTGAAATTGCCATTGTATATATTTTTAAAACTACTACACCCTTTGTATGTGATGTGCATAAATACACACACTATATGGATAGTCATATATGTTTCTGTGTGCATGTCTGTATGTGTTTATCAAAGGCTTATTTCTTATATTTCAACAAGATTTTAAATCCAACTAATTGCACTGCTCAGAATTAAGTCAATAACAATTAGTAAGTCAGATGCACTGGATATGCTACAAACTAAATAACAGGACTAATCCTTTAAATTAATCTACAATGGAAGGAATGCAGGTTTGTGGCAGACCTCCTCAGATCCTTACTCTAGATTTCCACAGAGTGCTGCCTAAATAGTGAAGAACATTAACCAACAACAATTTAAGGTGTGGATAACAACCTGATATATGTAACTAGCAATGCCAGCAGCAATGTAAGGTGTGGATAACAACCTGATAAATGTAACTAGCAATGCCAGCAGCAATTTAAGGTGTAGATAACAACCTGCTAATTGTAACTAGCAATGCCAGCAGCAATTTAAGGTGTGGGTAACAACCTGCTAATTGTAACTAACAATGCCAGCAGCAATTTAAGGTGTGACTAACAAACTGATAATTGTAACTAGCAATGCCAGCAGCAATTTAAGGTATGGCTAACAAACTGATAACTGTAACTAGCAACGCCAGCAGCAATTTAAGGTGCAGATAACAATCTGCTAAATGTAACTAGCAATGCCAGCAGCAATTTAAGGTGTGGGTAACAACCTGCTAAATGTAACTAGCAATGCCAGCAGCAATTTAAGGTGTGGGTAACAACCTGCTAAATGTAACTAGCAATGCCAGTAGCAATTTAAGGTGTGGAGAACAACCTGCTAAATGTAACTAGCTATGCCAGCAGAAATTTATGGTGTGGATAGCAACCTGCTAAATGTAACTAGCAATGCCAGCAGCAATTTAATGTGTGGATAACAACCTGCTAAATGTAATTAACAATGCCAGCAGCAGTTTCTTCTTTTTCAAAATATTATGAGTAAATTGTTTAATGTCCCTAAGTTCTAATGATGCATTTACAATGCATAAATAAATAAATAAATGGTTTAAACTGGAACATGAAATTGTTCATATTATGTCTGCTAGCCATAGCCCTATTTATCTTATCTTCCCAGCATCACTCGTATCCTTTAAAATGCAGGAACCAAACCAGTGTTCACATTAAGAATGTTAGTAGGGGATATTTAGAAGGTGATGTCTTGAGTTGTTTTCCAAAATATGTACTGCATTTAATGATATTTTAAGAAGGAAACTGAATTAGAGCTGGACAACATAAATGTACTTGCTAATTGCAGGCATGTTTCTGTTAAATAAACTATCAATAATTTTACAGTAAGAGAGTTGATTTTTAAATCATGAATATGGGCGCAATATTATTTATATTATGTTACATTGAAATAGTAAATACAGAATGTACGTTACAAAGCCTGATACCACTGATAGTGCTTTTATGCACTTTAAAGGCATAAGTTAAGACAAAAATGTTTTGCATTAAGTTCTTTGATAAACTGCTGTTTAATCTACCCTTAATAAAGCATTTCACACAGTAGATCAAAAGTATTTATTCAGCTTACACAGAACACTTAATATTTTTGAAGTTATGTACAATATTATTTCAATTTTATTTTACCACACTCATTATTTTTTAAGCATTATTATCTTAAAATTGGTCAATAAAATGTAAAGCTTTCTCAAACTGTTTTACTTGGTTTCGGTCCTATGTTAACATCCATACAAAACTCCACTGACATTTATCCTATTTCTGTTAAAGATATTGTCCCGGTCCCCATCAATAAACACACCACACTAAATGACCTTTGATGACCTTTATTCAACTTCCATAAACATAACTTTATTGAACATTATTTTAATTTAGAGATCACGCATGAACATCCAAATAACCATTTAGTAGGGCACTCTTACCTCGTTCACCCTAACCCTAACCACATAAGCAGCACCCTCACCTCTTCTCACTTACTTTTACTTATCAAGTAGTGTCCCATCACTCACTTTCATTCACCATCTCATTGAATTAAGCATCCACACCAGAGGGGGAACAGAAGAGGAACAAGCCTGTCCCCCCTCTCCACCAACCAGCCTGACACAGGCTGTTCCCCCTCATTCATTCAAAAATCTCCAGCAAACCCTCCAAAACAAACCTAAGTGTACATTAAAGAGGTCCAAACCAAAATCATTCAAATGTACTCCATTCTCTCTGAAACAAACTAGATCCTTGGCATTGACATCCCAGTGCCCTTTCATATAAATACCCAAATTAGCCAATTGCCTGACTAGCCTAAAAAGCCCTCTCCAAAGCCAAAATAACTATGGTACTACCTCCAACCACACAATAGACATACCTGGGTATAACCTCTTTAAAATAAACATATCCTCACTTATCCTAGCTACCAACTGCAGCTTCAGAATTATTCCCAGAATGTTACCTGCCAAATATACCACTAGAACTCTAAGGAGAACAATGCCACCTGAAACAATGCAAGCCCAATTGCATGCCATCTGGCCTAACTGCAGCCCCCTTTTGCCACCCAGTGGATATAAGAATGGCCAAAATGGGAATTCCTTTCCTAGAAAATTATTTAATACTAATCCAATCACAATACCCAATTATGTAATATAACACAAGAAAGCATTTGATGACCAACAACCCACCCTCTTAATGACTTCAATAATTTGCCTTCCTTTGCTAAATCTGATACCCTTCCAATGTGCAAAGAATAAGTGGAAAACCGCTCTCTTGAAAAACCAACACACCAAAAAGTTATCCTCATCATATATGCAAACTGATTACACGTCATCACCTTGCCCCCTACCAATCAAAATGAAGTCCTGAGGACTCCCAACATGAGACCACAGCAACCTCTTAGCCCAACCCACTGGACACAACCAATCATTCCTGACCTTTCCCAGTACTATCTGCCTGCCCTTCCCCAGCTGATCTGTTTTAGATCTACGCAACCAAATACACATGGTGACAAAAAAAAATACTGAAACACCCCACCAAACTAGCAACCAAAACAACTCTGACACTCTAAGAGCTCCATAATACATCCATAAAGCGAACAGCACACATAAAGTATAGTTCAATGAATTTCCATTTACCAATGCTAATCCCTGCAACAAAACCTTTGAAACCTGTCTTGTCAATGGCCATCATCTGTTGGTCTTCACACTATCAACCCTAGCCCAATCCTTCAACATACAACCACAGTCCAAAATGTAGCAAAGTCACATAACCCTGCTACCCATGCAACTATATTAACTGCAGCTATGTCCACCTTGACCGACTGATCTGCCTTACCTTATAACCAAGCCTGAACCAAGTATTTCAACAACAATCCTTCCCACTAAACTCCTTTCTTCTCAGGCAGCTGCAAAACAAAATTGAACAAAATCTCACAATGCCCTAACATACACCTTCCTTTTAAAAGCTGCCCAAGATTTCTGTACCAAGTATCTGATCATTCCAAGCCAACCTGACACACCTCATATGGCAATACCAATGGCTTGTACCACTGCTCTATTGTCCGAATGAAAATTAACCCTTTTCCTCCACAACTTCTCTTGCTAGACCTTTGACGCCAGCCAAATTGAAACTAATTCCAAACAGTCAATATCCCTCCTCCAATTGTTCTTCCATACTGCCGGCCAGTGAGCCACAAATCATTCTCCCTCAAATTATGTCCCCGTCCCAATACTTCTTGCCATATCTGTCAACAATTGCAAATCCCCTTGAACAACCCATCTGCCTGCCAAAAAAACATACCATTAAACTACTCCAAAAAGGCAACCATGATGCACACCAACTAATTAACCCTCACCCAATGATGTTTACTTTCTCCTCCCATTCAAAAAAAGACCACAAATCTACAAAAGGAATGACCCAGGTGAACTGCATGCCATGCAGACTTCAGGAGCCTGAAGAGCTCCATGACATCCTTAATCCATACCTTGTCCTTGGATTTCCCTATGAATCTTTCATGCAAATGTGTTACCTTCACAGCTGGTAAACAAAACAAACCATGGCGTGCATCCACTAGTAATCCCAGAAAACAATGCTTTGCTTGAGCCTTCTAACTTCTACCTAGCCAAAGGAACACCTGGTTCCTCACACATCCCCAAAAACACTGGCATACCTTCCAATGCTCCATCAAACCTTTCATCTACTCTTAAGAAGTCATCCAGATAACATACCTTCTCCTGGCTGCCCACCCACTGCTGCCAAATCTAATGGAAAGCAATGTTAAACTGCTCAAATTAGCACAGGCCACCAAGTATCCCATCAGCATAGCTATGACAAAGTAAAATTTAAACCCAACTACCCTGCCTAACAACAGCCACTCTTCCTCCCAAACTGGTAATGAACAATCAACCATGGGTCCATAAACTCCTGAATGACCTGCACTGTATCATCCAAAGATGCATAACTGACTTTTACGTCATCTCCTAAAATAAAATCATACACAGAATTCCCCTGGGGATAAGACTAATGGTGAATCAAATAAAATTCCTTGCTGACTTATTAGGAACCAGTCCAATGGAGAAATCTTAAAGGGCTAAAGGGAGGAATATCAAATGGACCCAATAACCTACCCACCAACCATTCCTTCTCCACCAAGCCTTATGAAAGCTCTTCCTACCCCTGCAAGGAATGCAGATCCCTACAAATTAATCACTCCCTTCCCACACCTGATTTAATAGAAAATCCCTCGGAAAACACATCTATTTTTTTCAACTGCAACTGCTGAATCAGGAAACTGCATGAGCAGCTTACACAATACCTATACGTTAATGGGAAAATGCATCCCCAGTCTTCCCTTTGACTCCCAAAAGGACACCCCCATTCTCTGCCCCCGAAAATTCATCCTGCCCTGACAAGCCTGAAATCCAGGAAATGATAAATGTAACCCTCCTAATTCAGTCTGCTGTGAACTCGGATTAACCAACATGCCTTCCTGTCTGCCACCTGCCCAACTGAATGTATACCTGCACACTTCAAACAGGTGTGTGAAAGCCTACACACCACCCATCAGTACAATATACCATGTGTGTGCCTTCAGTACAATATACCAGCTGCGTGTGCCATCAGTACAATACATCATGTGTGTGCCATCAGTACAATATATCGTGTGTGTACCATTAGTACAATATACTGTGTGTGTGTGTGTGTGTGTGTGTGTGTGTGTGTGTGTGTGTGTGTGTGTGTGTGTGTGTGTGTGTGTGTGTGTGTGCCATCAGTACAATATAGTGTGTGTGTGTGTGTGTGTGTGCCATTAGTACAATATACTGTGTGTGTGTTTGTGTGTGTGTGTGTGTGTGTGTGTGTGTGTGTGTGTGTGTGTGTGTGTGTGTGTGTGTGTGTGTATAATATGTGTGTGTGTGTGTGTGTGTGTGTGTGTGTGTGTGTGTGTGTGTGTGTGTGTGTGTGTGTGTGTGTGTGTGTGTGTGTGTGTGTGTGTAATGCCCAGTTGGGTATATCTGTTGGTAAGTTTTACTCAGGCTAAAACACAGTACCTTAGGTACAAGGAGCAAGAGCCTGAATTTTCTCCCCATACCACCACTTGTTTATGATTCAAGGAGTTTAGTCCATAGCTCTCAACTGTCCAGATTTTCAGAGAATGTTTAGTTCATTCTTTTGGTCTGTTCCTCTTAAAATTTGGGATTTTCTGGAAAATCAGTTAGAACTGAATTCATTAAATAATGATAGCCATTTAAGTGTCAGTCTTCCTTTCCTTTCAGGAAACACATGGTAACAGAAAACATTTTATTCTAGCAACTTTCTAAGATTATACAAGAAACAAATGTTTAAAACATGTCCCTGGTTTGGGGCCTTTGTCCCCCACCCAATACATTTTTTCTTATGTTGCAAAGTTGAGAGAGATGAGTGTAAAGTACATTTTACAAGGAGCTGAGAGCTTCAAGGGAAGAGTAGTTTAGTGCTGCTTATGTCAAACCCAGTTGTATTCTTAGTAGCACACCAGGTAGTATACTTGCTCTTGATGCAGAAGGCTGTAGGTTCTACTCCCACAGTATGTAGATGGATTGCTGATACTGTACTGTGTTGTACTTCAAAGCGGGAGGATGCTGCAATTCTGAGAATGTCCTCCTTTGGAGGAGATACCTAGTAACTCTGAACCTGTTATCAGTTTACTATCCATTCCCTTTTGAAATATTACTAACTTATCATATCTTAATAAAACATAGACAATTTATTCTTCAAGGGCAACAGGCACTTTATTTGTAGATGAAACAATGAAATATAAAGTTGTTTGCTAGCAGCGACCTCTTCATTAGTTACAGATCTTTTTAATGTGGAATTATTTAGATGACTTTTACCGCTGAAGAGATTGTGCATATTTACTGATATTGGTGGATCGTAATGACAGAAATTTGAGTAGCATGCATAACTCTGTTCTGGGTAGAAGTAAAAAAAAAAAAAATTAAGAAGTCATTATCTTTCATATAATGCATCAGAGGATGGCCAGACCTTTAGAGCTTCTGGGATCTTGATGGCCCCCACACTTCAGGTTGTATAAATGGATTTTTATACAGGCTTTGCAATAGCCCCTGCTCTGAACCTCATCTAATCTAAAGCTAACCTTGTTCAGAGGAGTGCGGAGAAGGTCACTGTAGCTTGTTTGGTTGTTGGGGGGGGGGGGTTGGAAAGCATGGTCATTATTGCCTTAATTTTTCTTACACTTAAACTCAGAGGTGTGCACAGAATGTCATTACAGCTTGTGTGGGGGATGCAGATAGTGTGTTTTTTCATTTATTTTACTGTCCTGACAAACCTCAGAGATGTGCACAGCAGAGCAATATAACTTGTGTAGCAGCAGTAAATTATTTAGAACCAGCAATGTAGAGAACATTACTGTGACTGCCATTTTTCTTTCTGCTTTCCTGACAATCAAATATTTAGTGGATATACAGGTGTTTTTTTTTTTGGGGGGGGGGGGTTGAGGTTAGGAGTTTTTTCTACTGTGTTTGACAGGAATAGGTAAAAATAAGTTATTGTATTCTATCTGTTCATGCAGGATTGTTCCAGTCAAATATCAGAGTGATACACAGAAAATGTCTGTCTTTTGGGAGGTAGGAGTGAGTAGGTATGCTGTATATTTGTTTGACAGTAGCTACTTGAAATATATGACCATGGCCATCTGTGCCTGCATCCCAGTCTAATACCAGAGAGATACACATAAGGTTTGAGGGGGTAAGGAGGCAGGCAGTATTCCCACATGAGATTCATGCATCATCACAAGCATTTGTTGTCCTCTTGATCTATTGTGCTCTGTCATTTTGTCAGACACACTTAAAAAAGACAGTGTTTCTTTCCTTTCTCATACTTTTTGTTCAGATCATCATTGGATCAAAAGATGGAAAATAGTTCTAAAATGCACTTAAGCTTCTATCATCCCATGACTTCTGGGGGCCAAATGGTCCCCAGACCCCCAGTTTCATTTTATTACTTATTCTTCAGATACTAGGCTGCACTTTTAGCCAGTTAGGGGATGTGGAAAGGATGTGGGAAGGAGGAAAGTTGAAATGTAAGACTGAAGTTGTTCCTTAGAATCTTTGTTCAGGGCATCATTGAGTCAAAAATGTAGGAAGTGCAGAAGAAAAACAAACTCTAAAAACACAGCTTATTTCATTTATTTCTTCCACTGTTATTGCAGTGCAGTCTGCACTAGCTGGGGTATATGGAAAGGATTCAGGGACAAGCAAAGGTGAAGAGTAAGACTGTATTTCTTTGTTATGATTTTATTCAGAGCATCATTAAATCACAAAGCGGTGGAGGAAAAACATTTAATGCATCTAAGAACATCTTTAAGCCCCATGGCTTAATTCATTTATTTTCTCCAGCATTATTATAGCAGGAAAAAGCTGATGAATAAGGCAAATGTGTGCAAATGTAGAAAAAATAAACTGCTGGATGATGTGGGGAGGTCATAATGGGGGACAGGGACACTGAGGAATTTTGGGAGGCAGACGGGTGGGGACCTTGGAGCTCTTTGCCTAGGGTACAATTTCAGCCAGGGGCAGCCCTGTGTGAGATATCATCAGTATGCACCTTTTTTTTCAACTTTTTAATAATCAATCAGGCTGTTAATTGTATCGCTTAACTTTATGTTAACACTCAAGGGTGCATGAACTACAGTTGACAGGCTTGTAATCATGCAGTAATCAATCAGTTTGCCAACAGAAACATGTTTAGTGATCTCGGTGTTAGATGAGATACCTTTTTCTTAGGGTCCAAGGGAACATTTTGGCTAAAGAACTCTGTGATGTTAAACAGGTTGCCAAGTGATGATTCGGAAGAATTAGCTATAGGTCTCATTTAAAAAAAAAGGTATACAAATCCTGATTACCCAGTCCTACAGGACTGTCATTCCTAATTTCTTCATCGATGCATCATAGTAAAGAATTTGCCAGTTGCAGTGCCTCATGGTTTGGAACAACAGTGTAATCTGTGAGACTATATTCCATCAAGGCTGTATGAATCTCATCAAATATATACATTTCTGTAGTAACAGGACTATGACTTCATTGCCAGCTGCTGGAGGAGAGTCATTTGTGGAAAAATTCTGGCTTGAGACATGAACATCAGAAAATAAGCTGCTCACTACATCCCAGATGTAAAATAAAGATAACAACTATCCTAAATTTGATTGGTGCTTGACGATTCAGTTAGGAAGAAACCTTGACGTAGGTCACAATCATACAACTTATATGACTATCTCTGTCTTTTATAAATAATCTATGGGCAAAAGCATCACCTACACCATCATCCATACTTGGCTTAAATCAAATCACAGTGAAAGACAGGATCTCAGTCATGATAAGAATAGAAATATGATCATTTAATGGCCTAAGGTTATTAATTTACCTGGTTATTTATTGTTGCTCGTACTCTCACAATGTAATAGACAAGTCTTTGTGGGTTCTGTTCAAGCAGCTTTATTATGTACAAACACATTACGATTAGAGCTATTAACTTCAACTTAAGTAACTTGCATACAAACTAACAACATTCATTATCACATGCTTACTCTCTGGCTGTACTTTCAAAATGGCACTAGGTACAATACGTGCCTTGTATTTATATGTGCCCGTTCATCACTAGCTATGCTTCTTAAAGGCACATCACACACTGTGCTCTACATCCTCCCTCTTTTAGACTATGCAATGCAGAGGATATCAGTTAATATACAAATAATGGAAATAGCTTATTTTGTCATGCATTATAGAAAACTATGTATGTATATACAGTTATGTCCAAGTCGCTGTGTATCTCACACCCAGTCTGGATGTGCGACCAAATTGTGTGATGTAAAACTGGGAACTGGAGTTAGCAACTGGAACTGTTTCTGCAGAACGTTGCACCTTAGGAATATCGGGAACATCCTAAGGATTGGAATTAGATGCTATGACACGTTCTGGAACAGGAACAATGTCTGGATTGCTCTGAGATCTGGAGTCTGTATGCTGTGATAATTCTAGTACAGGAAGGAAATGTCTGCAATTCCTCCTGTACTCCACACCCTCGGATTCTACAAAGTAGGATCTCAGCTCGATACATATACCTGTTACTTGACCAATCTGGTCAAAACCTTTCACAGTTTCTATCCTCACTGTCTCTCCTTCTTTCAATGGATGAAAAAGTTTGCTCAATTCAGCATAACTGGACTTCTGTATAGAATGCTTCTTGAATAATTGGGCTCTGATGCTTCTGTTGTTTTTAGTTTTAGGCCTCAATGAACTGGAACTAATAAACAATGTTGTTCTGGTTTGCTAGAATAGAAGTCTCTGAGCAAGCAAGCCAAGTATATCATCATGGGGTATGTTTCTGAGATTAAGTAGATTCAAAAAGACATCGGTATTGTCACGCTTTGACATTTCAAGTAATTGCTTTGCACTTTGCACTGCATGTTCAGCTAGTCCATTTGACTGAGGATATTCTGGACTACTAGTAACATGTACAAAGTCCCATTCTCTTGCAAATTTCTGAAATAACTGACTAGTAAATTGAGTAACATTGTCAGAAATAACTGTGTGAACTACCACGGACTGAGAAATGACGTTTCAATTTGGTAATAACAATAGTGGATGTTATATTGGGTAGTAAGTCAATCTCAAAGTAGGTCGAATAAGAGTCTACCAATACTAAGTAATACTAAGTAATACTGATTGTGCCACTCAAATATGTCAGTGGCTACTGTTGACCAAGGCAGCTCAGGAACTTGACTTGGCTGAAGTGGTTCTGTTTGCAAATGCGGTTTAGTACTCTTGCATACTGAACAACAAGAAAGTACTTTATCAATGTCTTTCACTAGTGAAGCCAAAATACTAGTTCTTTCACCCTTCTTTTGGTAGAGTCGGAACCTGGGTGATGATGATGCAAAATCTGGATATATTTATGTTGTAAGGCAGCAGGAACAACGATTTTAGGACCTTTTAAAATAATGCCATTTTCCATCAGCATCACATCTATGTAAGGAAAATTGGTTTGCACTAAAGGTGGTACACTAGATTGCTTTGACGGCCATCCATCATTAATGTAGTGGTTGAGCTTTTGCAAAATTTGATAAGTCTTTGTATGATCTCTCAGCATATCAAGTCTTGTGGTAGCAAAATTATGCACTGTCATTATGTCAAAGTCAAAATTCTCTGTGTCAGGCTGTTCCGTTGTATTTCTGGGTTTTCTGGATAATGTATCAGCCAGATAAAGAAGTTTGCCTTTTGTATAGACCATTTTGAAGTTGTGCTTTTGCAATTTGAGCATCATTCTTTGTAATCTCACTGGAGCTGAATGCATAGGCTTCTTTAGAATAATAACTAAGGTTGGTGATCAATTTCAATCTGAATAACTCTACCATAGATATAATCATGAAACTTTGAACATGCAAATGCTATTGCCGAAAGTTCTTTCTCAATTTGAGCATATTGCATCTCAGTTTGGGTGACTGTTCTAGATGCATAGGCTACTGGTCTGCCTTTCTGAAGAATAACTATGCCAAGAGCAAATTCTGAAGCATCATAGGAAAGAGTGACTAGTTTATTGACTTAACGTAGGTGGGGTGGCAATTTTCTTCATAAGGTTTTCAAATGCCTAATAGTGCTGTTCCAACAAGGACCATGTAAAAATTTGTGTGTTAGGTTTCTTAAAGGTGCTGTCAACTCACTGAGGTCTGGTATAAACTCGACTAGATAGTTGACCATGCCAAGGAAATGTTGTAGAGCTTGAATATTATCTGGTGCTGACATCTCAAGGATAGCTGTTTGCTTAGACAGGTCTGGTCTTAAGCCAGTGCTGGTAAATAAATGACCTACTTATGTAACTTCTGGTGGCCGGAATTTGCACTTTAGAGGACTGAGCTTTAAGTTCACTTCACATGCTCTATCTAGAACTCTCTTAAGGTTTCTGTCATGCTCTACTTCACCATTACCTCCAACCAATAAATCATCTAATATTATGGCACAAGGATAACCTAAAAAAAATTGCTGCATTGCATGCTGGAAGACTTCAATTGCAGAATTTATTCCAAATGGCTTCCTCAGGAATCTATATCTGCCAAACAGGATACCAAAAGTGGTCAGTAATGACGATTTGTGATGAAGAATCACTTGCCAAAATGAACTTTTTGTATCCAAGACAGAAAAAAACAGTGACATTCAGTATTAGGGCTGCGACCTCTTTGACTGTATGCATTGGATGATGCTCTCTTTAATGCTTTGTTCAAATCTCTTGGGTCAATACATATTCTGATTTCATCTGAGCCTTTCTTGTGGGTTGCTACCAAGGATGACAGTTGGTTCTGTAACTGGACAAATTACACCTTGCTGCCCCATTTTATCCAACTGAGCTTTGACTTTATCTTGCACAGCTATTGGAACTTTTCTCGCTGGTCTGACTAATGGACTGACCTCTGGGTCTAACTTCATAGAATACACAACTGGAAGTTTGCCCAACCTGTAATCAAAAACATCAGCATACTCTGAGCAAATGGCTTCAGAAAAATTGGAACTAGCATATGCGCTTATATGATGAACTTCTTTAGTAAAAGAAAGCAAATTCATTCTCAAAGTGTCTCTGAGACCCAATAATGACTGCAGAGGTCATCGAACTAAGTAGAATACTAAGCTGTAACAGTTCTTAGCCAAATAACATGAAAGCACTACTGAGTCTTCGGTTTGAATTTCTTTACCTTCACAAGCAACAATTTTTGCACTACTAGCTACATTGCATTGCTCTCACCTTAGCAAATGTGTCTGCTTATACAACATTACACTTTGAACCCATGTCTACTTTGAGCTCAGTGGATTTACCATTGATCTGGACAGTACAAAACACTTCACTCTTTGACAACAAATTCACTGCATCAACCGTTTCATCAAGTACTGATACACCATCTACATAGAAAGTGGAGTTGCAGTCTGCTTGATCAATTTGCTTTTTTTGAGTGACTCTTCTTTGTAAGTGTGTGGGGTTTACTTGATTTGCAAAACTTTTTTATACACTTGTGGCATTGCTGACCAAATGCTAAGCATTTCTCTCTCTTAGACTCATGATTAGCACCACAATTACGACAGTTAACAATAAAGCTGGATTTGAGTTTTGCTGACTCATTCTTGTACTGCACTGAGCATTTTGCTGATTCACCATTGTACTGTACAGAACATGCTCCTTTAAATGAGCTAGTCTTAGAACTTGCTGGAAAACTACGTGGTTGCCCCGGTGAACCAGCAGGGGCTGTGGCTGCCATGTGTTTAGGCTTTCTTCTGTTTTCCAAGTGTTGCATGCTATCTACATTTGCTCTGGAGGCTGCTGAAATCATGCTCTTGTCACTTGCAAGCATACTTGTGTGTCTTTCTGTAACTTCATGGATTTGACAAATCTCAACTGTTTCACTCAACGTAAAGTCACTGTCACAAAGCAAAATCTTTCTCACAGCAGTACTATTAATACCACATACAAGCCTGTCCTTTATTAACTCATCTTTTACGTCACCAAACAGACACATTTTAGCTTTGTTTCTCAGATCAGTAATATAAGGTGCAAAATATTCCTGTGGCTTCTGATTTCTTGTGTAAAACAAATGCCTCTCTAATGTAATATTTGTCTGGGGTTGCACATTTTTCTGAATTTGCCCTTCAAACACACAGTGTCTTCCCTTGATTCAGCCTGTACAATAATATGACAATTTTCACCTTCTCCCTCATATACTGCTGGTGTGTACACAAATGAACACTCTCTTTCAATGGCCTCTGACCCAGCTAGGTTTAACAAAATGAATGCCCTGGTGCATGTATCTTTGTCAGAATAAACTGCTTGTATAAAAATACTGTACTCTTGCTCAAATATTCTCCAATTCCCTGCAATATTCTGATCAAATACAAGTGGTGAGGGCTTTTGAAATCCATCTGCCATATTAACACATACCAGTGAAGGGTTTTGTAAATATGCAGAAATACACACACATACACATACACATATGCCAGAAATGTATACCAGTATTTGTAACTTTGCCCAATGGCACAACAAGCCTTTGAATAACTGAATTTTGTGAAATAAGTTTCTCGGGCACTTTAACACTCTCGGAACTGCGATACAGCAAAATTCACCACAGATCAGTGTAAGAAACATTTCAAGTAACTGAATTGTGCGAATGAACTTGGAAAAAGAAGCTTGGAGCAAGAAACATTTCGAAGCAACTGCACTTTGCGAATAAACAGTACACAGCACACTGACACTTCCCCAAAATGGTGGTACTTTCCTAGATAATGCTTTACAGTGGAAGAAACAACTTGTAATGGCGGTACTTTGCTAACAGATACACCCAGCACAAGAAACCTTTCGAAATGGCTATACTTTGACTGTACTTTATGAAATAGTTGCACAATGCACACAGGTAAACTCTTTGGAATACATGCACAGCAATAAGCACACACTGTAAGCACTTTTATACACTTTGAGATACTTCAAATAACACTAGTTATGCCCTTGATACAATACAAAGTCATAGTTATGACAAAACATAGCACTTTGCCAACAAAATATGCAGTTGCCTTGCTTTATTTATGTTTAATGTGCCCTTTTTACCCTTGTTATACTCGTTTCGCTTGTTTAATCTCTTTTCATGCCCATTGTACTTTTCCTGTGCTCATTTCATTCTAAACATGTCTATTTTCTTTTAAACAACACATTTGTTTTGATTTAAACATACTTATCTTGCTTTAAACATACTCATTTTGTTTTAAACATATTGTTTTTTGTCAAATATCTTAAACATTTCACACACTTAAACTTTTTGTGCCTCTGACATTTAATAATCTGGTATGTGCCCTCGTAATGCTCCATTTTATCTTTTTTATAAAATAAACTGTTTGTGTAAGTTTTCATTACATTTGGTTCTTTTCTGGCTCTTTTACATGCTCATTTCTCTTAGTTTACCTTCACTGTTATCTATGCACCTCACGGCTCCGCATATCAATCTCTGGAATCCCAGTTCTGATACCATGTCACTCATGTTGTCATGATGTAATAGATTCATAGTTCATAGGTTCATAGTATTTATTATTTATATGTGCACGTTCATCACTTGCTATGCTTCTTAAAGACATATCACACACTGTGCTCTACATTTATTTATCTGCCTATCGGTTTATCTATCTGTATATCAAAACCAGAATGATTCACTCAGTGTAACTTATGCAATTTAAATATTTAAATATTATGCTGTAATTTGCATGTCATTTTCAGTATAGCCATGCAAAAATTACTAATCAATTTGTTTGAAATTTCTTGGTCCCTGGGCTGAACCAGAAAATGGCCCATTTGGGCTAGTGTTCTATCCCAGTTAATAAATGCATACACATAAATACATGCACGCACAAATACATATTGTTCCTGCACTACTGTTCAAATGTGCACTATGCTGACACCTGTTTGGTTGACACTGTTTGGTCGACAGAAACAAATAGTTGACATCTCCATGATATATATATATATATATATATATATATATATATATATATATATATGGATCTATGTGAGATGATTGAGTTTTCAGAAACTCAAAATTCATATGGACATAACGATAGGATCAAGTTTCTAAAATCTCGAACATTAAAAAAAAACACAAAAATCTACTTTTTTACCTTTGTGCAGGGGCACAAGCCTTGCTGCATGTGGGGGGCTACATCCCCACATCCCTGCAAATTAAATAGACCAACACTGAGATTGCACTTCAGTGAAGAAAAGGGTAATTTTCCCGATCCTTGGTATACCTTGATCTGGGTTTATATTAGATGCTTGAAGTTACTGAATTTCGAATATGATATGATCAACACCATATTGTCGAAGTCCAGTAACATTGAACACCTAATAAAAACATCACAAAAAGTAAAAAAATAGACCTACTTGCATTAAGCAGGGGGCAAGCCCCCATGCACTCCCCACACCCCCGCTACTTAAATATTCCAACTCCGAGACTGCACTACATTGAAGTAAATGGAAATCTCCCTTTACGGAGATTTCCATTTACCTCTTCGATGTTCTGCGGTTTTGCTGTTTACATGTCGACAGTGTCAGATTCGACATTTTGAACATTCGCGATTCTGATATAGACCCCCTTGACCTCCATTCAAAAGCTTCAAGGTTTCAAAAACTATCATATTGTCTCGACCATATGAATTTCAAGTTTCTGAAAACTCAATTAACTCATAGAGATCCATACCTACATATTATCTATGTTATTTTATTTTATTTCAAATCACATTCGGTTCATTTGCATTTTTCTTTTTAAAAGAAAAGCTATTAACAAAACTATGCTATGAAAAGAAAAAACACATGGAACACAAGTATGAAAAGACTCTAGTTTGCCAGCTGATAATCACAGTAACAGAAGTGAAGAACCCCAGGCCAGTGAAGAAATCCAGTGATTTCCAGAAATGTTTATTTTGTTTGCAGACAGCAATCAAAGAACATTGAATTTATGAGTACTTTGCTGCCTGCAAGATGTGTAACTGTCAGTTTCACCACACCACACTCAAATACTTCATTCTACAGAGTGGAACTATTGTTTCTTTTTAGGCTAACAGTCTAGGTGACTCTATAGACCCTTGCAAAACAACTCAGAGGGTTTAGTGGATGGCTTGACCACCCCGCCTGATGATAGTCATACTGCTTTTACCCCAGGAGTATATTATGAAAGGGGAACTACTTCTATAGGTTGAAGATTTTTTGGGTAAATAATCTATCTCTCCAACAGGTCTTGTTTATGTTGTGATGAAGATTTGTGGCTTTGGAGCAAGTGACATTAGTACTACTAGTATTTCTGAGGTGGTGGAGATCCAGAAGTACAAGATTTTTTTAATACAGCAGAAGATGAGGCTGAGATCAACCCATAGCAGGTGGTAAAGACAGATAAAAGTGAAAGTTTTTTTAGTCTGCCTGGCCAGCTAAGGAAATTAACTCCTTTGATTTTTTAATTAAAAAAGTTTAGTTATTTTGGTCTTTACAATTGGTCAAAACATTTAAAGAGTTGTACCACAAACTTCCAAACAATTTTTTCTATATTGGCCTGATGACAGAGGACGAGAGATGGATCATGACATCCATGGACATGGATAATAAACCTTTAGTAATTAACTGGCAAGATAGAAGGATTTCCCAAGTAAAAGAGATATGTGATGATTGAAGGATAGTTTATGCGCTGACAAAAGTAACTTGATTTCTACTGATTCTGTTGGTTTTTAGTGGGGCCCCATTGAAGTGGAAATCAGTAGGATAAACTTGATTCCCAAAGACAACTACACTGAATGTTTAATTGTTAAGCTTATGGACATAGTCAGTACAAGTGTTGTTAATGACAAGCCCCTCTTGAAGGATATGAGTGCCCATGGATAATTCAATAATAGAATTTAGTTTCTAGTCATCAGGAGACTTACTTAGTCATAGACTTTTGATACCTGCTTTCACGTCAGAGAAGTAGATGCTAAAGATGAGGAGACTAAGGACAGACTCCTGAAGGATGGCATTAATGATGTGCCTTTTAGATGAGAAGGAATCCAAAGCTTCTTGTGTGCACTCAATCAGGGATCCAGTTTGTAATGCAATCAGTTTATACCCAGACCAGTGAGTTTGTTTTAAATGTCAGCATGTGAAATTATATCAAAAGCTTTGGTGAGGTCCAGATAGACAGCAAAAAAAAAAACCTATGTCAATGACATCCATTACAGGTTTGATTTTTGGCTGCTTTTTCCTCCCCTGCCTATTGACCATAAATTCTCTGTCTACTGAATGCCCATTGGTCCCCATGTAGTGAGGAGTTATGAAATCCTCTGGAGTAAGAGCCATCGGGGGAAGCAGGTATTAGAAGCAGATGGTAGGTCTGCTTGTGCGCTTGCTGGCATCCTCACTATAAAGGTGCTCTTTTAATGAATGCCCTAAACCCTTCCCTCATGGTGACATGAGTTTTCATGTCACTGCAAGGGCTAACCATGCCCTTCTGTTCATGCATGCATGTTTCTCCATTTCTTTTGCTAAGGGATACCATTACTGTCTTGACTAGCCATGCCCTTACCCTCTTTACTCCACCTCTCTTAATCGCAACATACCTCTGCCACCTAGTGGAGCCATTGCCAATAGAGCAGTAACTCAAACTGTTTGGGAACATCATCCCTCCTTTCAGTGACTGAATCCTCTGAGGATGGTTGTGACCAATCTGATAATCAAACTTGGGTTACCTGGACCATAATCAAAACTTTCTTTCTTTTGCTAGCAAAGGTTGATGGAATTCATGACATTTAAAAAAAAAATCATATAGATTACTGAAGTAGGATCTACCTGATCTAACTGATTAGGATTGAGAATGTGTACAGCACCAATGTCTTTTTTATGATGTTTAAAAAGTTAACTATTGATGCTGGTTAAGCTAATAGGATGATAACCACGAACAAATAGAAGAAAACAGTGCAAAAACAACCAAGAAACAATGAAAGCACTGTTGAAAGGAGATGCTCGACACCGGTCAGCCACAGATTAAATCCAAACTTTATTGTATGTGAAAACTATCCAGAATACATGTAACATAACATCTCTGTCCTCATCTTTCCGACAATAATTCCGAAACTCTACATTTGGGTGTTGAGCCATTCGGTAAGAGGCATAGCATTAAATAAAAAGTCACCTTGTTGTCCTGAACGCCCAGTCTCTCTTGGTGCTCGTTGCTCATTTGAGCCATTCAAACTGGTTTCAGCACTGTTCGTTAAAATATGAGGGATATTTTCAGCTCGATCCATCCCTGAACTGAGTGTTCCTTTAGGACTCTAATGTGTCCGTTGATCCTGGCTACAAGGGTTGTTGTCGCACATTCTCCTAAGGTTATTGCAGAGTGTGTTCATTGCTAGCCCTGTTAAACGCACACACACACACACACATATATATATATATATATATATATATATATATATATATATATATATATATATATAGATATATATATATACATTAAGACTCCTCCTCTTTTCACATTATTTGATAATTGTTTAAACCTTCAACATTTAGAATATGAAAGAGAGGTTTAGCAATTCTGTGCAACATGTCAGCTGTAACTGGAGTGTCCATGTCTTCCTTTGATAATGTGTATTCAGTTTCATTGATTCTATATGCATTTGAATTAACTCATTTTATCATAACGTCTAGCATCACGCATTTTAAGTTTACTGGATTTTCCTTGAGGCCATAAATGAGTAATGGCTGAGGGGACTCGGTTAAAATAAAAAAAAAGATTAGTGAACTAGGCGAGAGAAGAAGCAAAAAGCTTCCTGCCAGCATATCTGAAATGTAGGCTGTCATATACAAAATACTTTGATTAGTCAGCCAGCTCCCTTCTCAGTGTCAGAATGATAACTCATCCAAGTGTTTTTTGGTTTTTTTTTTTTTTTTTTTTTTTGCATATGGTCTGGGCTGTTGCCAAAAACAAGAGCTCCACCTCTTTGTATTTTTTTTTTTCCTTTGTGGATTGTTTTAAATTTCCAAACAATAAACTCTACATGGCCCAGATATGTGCTTTTTTAACTGTTTAAAATTATTAGGCTTTAGGCAGAATATGTTCAGATAGTGGCAAAAATAAGTCTGAAACAGCACTTCTTTCATTATAACTGACTGCCAATCAGTCTCTGGGACAAACATACATTATATACTGCCACATGCCATGACACAGCTATAATAAACTGCCTAGACAAAAATGTGAAGTGATTTATGTATTTCTTTCTATCGTTTAAAAATGTGTAGTGTTCTGAGAAATGAAACTTCCATGCTGAGAGCTTAGCAGAAGTGAGAAGATAATGATTTTAACACCTCTATTGACTCCAAAAAAGAGTTTTATTTTCAAAACAAATCACTATAGTTAGCACGTCTCCAACTGCTATTGTCTTTTATAACATAAGCATTCTGATGTGTCGCTAGGCAGCAATTCTTCAAAAGATCATGAGCACCCACATATAGGCCAGTTTCCAAACACAGACAGGGACAATTTTTGATCCAGAAAACTACCTTACAAAGATCCATGGATCTCTTTCTAACCACTTATACAAATATAGCATTCTGTCAATTCATAAAGCATACATGAAATTAAGGCAGTTACAGCAGTGGATGTGTTTGATATAAGATGAAGCTTGGTTTGCAGTGCAATTTCTGTGATCATTTCTCATAAAAGAAGGACTGAATACTGGTAGCTCGTATGAAGTCTGCCAGCGGATTCTCATGTTATATAGGCTTCTGGATTTCAGATTATCAAAGGCTTTTCTGAAAGCAAGAGGAAATAATGAATGCAGTACTTTGGTAAGCAGTAAACAGTCACTTATTTTGGTGACAAAGTTCCTGCACCACAACCATTTCCCTTGTCTCGTTTATCTGCTATCATATGAGGCTGACCAAACTGTTAGAAGCACATTGCATTCTAATGAATGGGGGATATTTGCTTTCAACTGTTTACTGCAAAGATAAATACAAAGCATTGTCATAACATCCTGTACTGGTATGTCATTATGCAGTCACTTCCAAAACATACTCCCAACTTTTGTACTTGTTTTTACCCTGTGGTTGCTGACTCCAGCCTAAAACATGAAAATGCAGCATACTGTAATTTAAATTAAATAAATTCAGAAACATTGTATAAACTAGCACAAGTCTGTTGTGTCTGCACAGTTCATGAGTACATACAATAGATCTATGCATGATAGACAGACATACCACCAATGCAACATAACTCGTGAGAACCAGTTGTGTTGAATAACAGTCCCATTCTCTTTGTATTTATTAATGTTTTACTGTGAATGTATACGTATAGCAAATTTATAACAATGGTGGAGAAAATCGGTTTGTTTCTATGGAGCAACGTGCATTTGAACAGCGGTATAAATTATCTAAAAAGATGTAAAGGATCTTGTAGACATGAAGAAAATATGCTCAAAAAATGGAAAATTATGCAGTTAAAAGAGTAAAGTATGTAAATAAAAAAGTGAAACATTTTACATTATTAATTAACTTATATAGCGTTTAAGGGCACATTTTGCAAAGCAAAAACTATAATTATAAATTACAACAAAAGAACAACTAACAGCTAAAGAAACATAATATTTATATACTGCAGTAATCAGTGTAGAGTAACAAGTAAATCAAAAACCAACAAATTAATAAATGAACTCCAAAACAAGTGCATAGAATTTTTCTATACAAAAGTTACAAGTGGTTTGTGACTGCCTAAACAAAAAGATCAGTCTATGCTTCATAGTAAAACATACTTCAGTTCTATAAAAGTAAACAGAAACATTTTTATGCATTAAGAGATACACATTTGTAACTCCACATAACATTAAAATTGTTGATCTTAAGAAAATTTGGGGAGAAATAATCAGCTTTCAGCACTGAATATTTTTTGTAGGTGAAGACTAAAACTTGATTTACAACAGTGAGGATGTATCTGGGGGACCGAGAATGGAAAATATAACAAAAGAGGGTAGATTTCTGAAGAAATGTATGAAAACATATGTAATTTGTGAATTCAGTAGTAGTAACTCTGAGAGAATTTATATATTATTCCCCAGGGTGCAATAATTGCACCAGTCTAATTAGAAACTGTATTTCACAGGAACATGTGCATTTAATTCAAAGCTTTGGCACACATCCAATAACTATTTCAGATCATGCACCAATAACAACCAAGATAAAAATGCAGGGTAATGAAGTAAAAATGAGATGCTGGGGCTTCCCCATCTACCTGTTAAAAAGAAAAGAATTTAAGGAACAGGTAGTTAAAATTGTTGAAGATTTATTAGAGAAGATAGAAATTTCTTCAGAAGTTATAGCTAGTGAGTGAGATAACATGAAAGTGGAGTTTAAAATAGGATAGAAATAAGGGGTATGGTTAAGAAGTAACAGGAATTATTTA
Organism: Protopterus annectens; assembly: GCF_019279795.1. Taxonomy (NCBI): domain Eukaryota; kingdom Metazoa; phylum Chordata; order Ceratodontiformes; family Protopteridae; genus Protopterus; species Protopterus annectens. The sequence goes on from NC_056749.1 coordinate 699,103,919, forward strand.
GGAGGGCTAACATATTTTAAAGTATTGCAGATTAAGGGGAGTCTGACAAAATAATAAGAAGTGAAACTGTGGAGAATATAAAGAGAATATAAAACAGAAAATAAGGGACTACCTGGATAATATGCATGAGTTTAGAAAGATTGCTGTTAAGCAGCAGTTTTTTGATATGTCCAGAACACAAAAACTCTTAGCACAATGACATAGGCAACAGAAAATAGAAAATGTTGTTGCCAAATTTAAGGAGCCTATAACAAGAAAAAATAGCCAGAGATCCTATAAAGGTATTAAGAGCTATTTCAGAAATTGTATGAAAATTTGTATAAAGTGGAGAAATGTGGAAATCAAGGAAGAGCACAAATGGAAATATTTATAGAAGACCTAAGTATGGCAAGGTTAGATGTAAATGAGTCTCAACAATTACCACCTAAGATAGAAGAAGATGAGATAAAAACTGTGATGTATAATCAATCTGCAGGAAAGGTTCCAGGAATAGATAGTGTTCCTATAGAAGTTTGGAAGCTAAGAGGAAAGAAAGTGATAAAGACCTGGAAGGTTTCATTTAACACTACTTTGAAAAGTGAGGATGTACAAATATCTGATAAGAAAGCTGTTATGGTTCTAATACATAAAGACAGTAAAGACTCATTAGACCCAGATTCATAAAAGCCCATTTCAATGTAAATCATGATTAGAAAATGTTTATGTCCATAATAGCTAAAAGAATGGTAAAGCTGTTGCTAACATTGATATATATGGATCAATGTGGTTTTGTGGAGGGGAAGCAAACAAATGATGACATTAATTGAACAATGATGATCCACAGAGAAGCAGAATATAAGAAAATACCTCTGCTATTGGTGGGTCATTTGACAGGGTGGTGTAATGAAAGCATCTGCATTCCCTGATACAATAATAAGGTTAATTAGGAGGATGTATGAGGGAGCAGAGGTAAACATTAAAGTGGGAGGATTCTTCTCTAATAAGTTGGGTGTGAACAGAGAAACCAGGCAGTGGTATCCTCTGTCCCCTTTGTTACTTGTGTTATATTTAGAATCATTGGAGAAGAAAATAAGAGACTCAGAAATTCAAGAATATATTTTGTATTGAAATCAAGAAAAGTTGGCTTTATCTGCAAAAGATATTATTTTGTACCTGATAAAACCAGCAGAGGACATTTCAGTGTTGTGGAACATTTTGAATCAATTTCAGGATAGAAAATTAATGAAGATAAAACAAAGGGTACAGTTTTTGGACGAAAACGTGTGGATAATATAGGAGCTTTAATGTTTTCTTGTTTGTGTTGACTTTGTGCTTCACTGTTTGGTGCTTCAATAAATTGTGTGACTTTGGGACGAGACGTGGTATCCGATGCTTTTTCTTTGCTTCTTTTCTCTAAATGTATATGTCAATAATACTAATGTGGAGCTTTTCTCCCCGGGCCTCCGCTAAAAATGGACCTGCGTCCAGTCGGACTGTCCCGGTCAACAAATGTAAATAAAATAAATAAAATAAAATAATAAACATCCAGCTAATAAACACTGGTGATGTCATCCACTGAAATGTACACTGTCCTAGTTGTACATCAGCATGTTGTGTGGCAACTGCCATTCAGGCACTAATGTTTTGCTTGTGATCCTCAGTAGTTAGTTCAAATCCAGCCATTACTACTCAGACTACATTGAGTTAGTCATATTGTGACTGTACATGTCATTAACACTGTTGTCAAGAACATCTGCTGTGCACATGTATAGATGTTGATTCCTCTTACAAAAAGCTAGGAGAGTTTCTCATATACCAATGCTTTTAGTCAGAGAAATGATGACCTCTGATTACATTTTCTTTACATAGCATATGTGTGAAGCATCATCTTCTGGCACAAGGGACTGAGACTACATTTTGTATGTTGTGGACTTATTACAGTAATTATAGGCACACATAGCCCTTGCAGCAATAA
>NC_056749.1:699110872-699128372 GCF_019279795.1 Protopterus annectens
CCTTGAAATAACACAGACAGCCACAATGACTACTGAGGTGAAAGCACTGGAAAAACAGCAGAAACAGCACAGTAAACAAAAGGGTATTGAGTGCAGTGTACACTAAACAATTACTTGCAGAAGAAAATAATGGAGGGAGAAGGTAAATGACAAGGGCAACTACAAGGTAAGGTACGCTGGGCATGGAAAGTGTGCTGATGAAAATACGCACAGACATGGATCATAGGAATGAATAAAGAGGAAGAGGGCATGGTAAATATTGAAATGTCCCCATGACAGTATATGTCAGTGTATATATACTTCCAAGACAAGTCAGTAGAATAACATTATGCACATATGTAGATAGCACAGGGCGTACGGCTGTTTATACCACCTGAGCAAATATATTATGATATAAACACACATGATCGTATATATGTAATGGTCACACAATGTTATGTGTCAATGGAAGTGAATGGCTGTGATACAAACATCACTGACATGCTCACTGGAGAGGATATTTAGCAAGAACGGTATATACAGTATGGGGTATGTGCATACTATGAATATCTGTAAAATGATTGACTTCATTATGACAGATATGTCACCATAGCTCTCAGTCAATCAGGGACACAAAACAAAAAATCCTGGACAAATGCATAAAGAAACAGGTGCAATCATGCACACTTTTAAAATATTATGACCATTAATCTGCAGCATTGACAGAATATGTCATTGTAACATATTATACATGTTCTGCAGTAACAGATGTGTTCAACTGAAATGATTGTTAGTATTTTATAAGGGGAATTCACCACCCCTTCCCCAAAAGTGGCCACTTTTTGGGGGGATTAAGAGAGGTAGTGTTAAACCTGGAGTTAAAATCAGGGACAATCCTGATGAGTTGAGAAGTTTGCATGACACATAAGCCACAATCATCCCCCCTGCAAGAATCAAACCCATGCCATCAATGTTATCACTGTGCTGTGTATTTACTGGGTGCAACACAGAAAGACATATCGCACATGCATCTAGTAGAACATCTTGAACTGAAGTCTGCACTGTCAAATCCTAATGGGTATGCATCCCAGAGAATAGTTCTGTATGGCCTACCAGATTTGTGGGAGCTCACTGTGTCAAATGTGATACACTTGACTAAAGCATCCTTACCTGACATAGGTATTGGCCATACAGATAACACATACAAACACCACACTATTATGAGTCGATTCCCTACACACAGCTGGGTATTGTATGCATCTGCCACATGCAATAGCAATGGATATTGCCTGAGGCATCAACAGTTGATGCATGTGAATGAAGAAGTGCTCACTAATAATGAATGATACAGCAGTGTGTGAGACTGATGGCAATGCATAAACTATGCCCATGTGCACAGACGTTACAACAGTGCAAAGTCAAGAATCAATGACTGAGGAAACTGTCACTGTAATATTGTACACATACCAAACAATACATAGAGCACACTCTATAAGTACATGTCAAACCTCAACACATGGGCCACACAATCACTGTTACCCTGACACTGCCAAAGAAAATGTTATACTGCCATGAAATCTTAACATACATCCAAATGTGCTCATGCAAACTATTAAGTGGTAATACTTTTAGATGTACTCGTACGTACATGATGCAGTGCAATCACAGTATAGCTGCACCTAGGCTACAATTGGATTTCAACCTGTACATCACCCCCTAATAAAATCTTGGCTATGAATAATCACTTGTGACACAGTGGAACTGTTAATAAAGTCATACACCTCTATCTATTTCATGTGATTGCATTGGTTATACATCATATGTCTATATGTTTATCAGTAGAAATGTCTGGTGAGGGCTCTGACACCATATATGGAAATACTACAACTAAGGTGGATGTAGTTCATGCATAACAGCTGATGACACAAATGCTGACAGTTACACAGTGCTGCAGGGAACACCTGTATAATCCTTGTGAATAGCAACATAATAGTGTATACAGTGAATTCCCCAAGGTTACAAGTTAATCTCAAAATGTCATATGTTTGTGTATATAACAGCATCATAACATGTTGATGAATCCAGGAGTATGTGCCCATATAATCACTTTGATGTAATATTACTATATGTCAGATAACATTTCCAGATGCTTGGTATACACATCCATACCTGTGCCATACTGCAGCTGTCACTGTGATGGCTGACTGAGAACTGTGTAGAATGTAGTAATACTCCACTATCTGAACACATGCCTTAGTAAGGCAACAATATGCATAGGATCATCCCATGTTCCCAGGCCTGACGAGGCATATTACTACAGCTGTTATGGAAGGAACATGTAATCAAATGGCAGCAGGGGGTATCAATACAGCAGCTCAAATCCTAGATTGGAATTCACTGTTGTAGGGTTGCAGTACATCCACACCTTACCATAGCACATGGGTGACAACAACTTCAACATGTGCAATGTTCATAGGGTCATAGGAGATTATTAGGCTAATGGCCAAAAGCCCATACAAGCCCAACCGTTATTATCCCATTTAACCCAAAATCACTATCTGTAGGTGAGGGAAGATAGTAGGGGTATGTGTGTATGTGATCATTTAATACAGATTGCCTTTGTCCATATGGGACATAGGCACCACCCCATGAGTGTAGTATTCACACATCCAGTGGTCTGGAGATGGTATGTAGAGAGTCATGGAGGGGTTCTGCTTCATGATGTGTGCATGCATCTTGAGTTGATGACATCCTCACTGTTCCACAGAAAGGATGTTATGTGGATAGAGGTAAAAGGGGGCACTGGATTCAGGAGGCTATGTAAAAGGTTCTCCTGGGTGGGAGTCAAATCTGAACATATTCAAAACATCATACAATGGCTGTAATATACCAGTAATATAGCAGTAGATAGGCTTATGCTAACATGAGTCAGCATACACATACAAGTTGATTGCTGTGAGATTAGAATCCCTACCTATCCAATTACACAAGCTAGAAAACACACTACTTAATGCTAGCACCACTTTAGAAGTCTAACTTAAACATTGTGAAAGTGCACTTTATAGAGGATGCCATAATCAGGGTATGCTGAGTAAAGGATGTTGGTAGGGCTGTTGGAAATTGCTTTGGAGTCATGCAGCAGTGTAAAAAACTTGTTCTGAATGCTTCTTGATGGAGTGCAATAGGACCTGGACATATGCTTATCTGCCTGTTTATGCACACACCCATAAGTGGGCTGCTGTGAGATTAGAACTCCTACCTATCTTGTTACACAAACTAGAGAACACAGTACATAATACTTTAGTAGTGTTAAAGTGCACTTTATATATTATAGTCTTGCAGGTAACATATACTGTTATGAGACATGGGTGCAAAGCCAGGATTTGTGATATGATTGTGTGAGTGCAATTTGCAAAAATACATATAAATACAGCCTGTCAACCTAGGTCAAATAAGCTGTCATTAATACATATTGCAGAAGAGAGACAGACCATGTGCCTGTTGTTCAGGATGTTGTGTAGACAAGACACACACGCACACACACACACACACACACACACACACACACACACACACACACACACACACACACACACACACACACACACACATTTGGGAAACACCAGTAATGCAATGATGGAGTTATGTATCTTCATATTCAGATAAAGATATCTTCACATTGATACAAGTTACTGATAATATCAATGGGATATGATAATGCATGACTAATGTCCACTGTCACTATAAACCCATTCCAAATGTAATAATGCAGCTAGTCTATGTAATTCTGGAGTCTGTTTGACAATGGCCCAAATATAGGTACATCATTTGTAAGTACATTGCTGCAGGTCACACATGAATATCAGAAAGTATGTGTTCAGTCAAGCACACTGGCCTTGTCTTAATTTTATGAATCCATTTCTAATATTGAAATTACAACCCAGTAACCAGAGTTAGACTTACTCTCTCTCTCTCTCTCTCTCTTTCAGCTTTTCCCAGTTAGGGGTTGCCACAGCGGACCACCTTGTCCGCTCATGATTGGCAGTGGACTTTTACGGTGTTGAGTTGCCAGCCCGGCGCCCAACCTTCTACTGAAGGCACACACAAGTACACACTCACACCTAGAGCTAATTTTAGCATGTCCAATCCACTTGCAGCATGTCTTTGGGGATGTGGGAGGAAACCAGAGCACCTGGAGGAAACCCACACGACCTCAGGGAGGGCATGCAGACACAGCACAGAAAACACTCCAGCTGAAGATCGAACCATACACCTCTTAATAAAGTGTTTCACTCTGAGAAGCTGATTTCCACAAATGATGGTAAAGTATTAGCACATGCATGATTTGAATTTTAAGAATTTATCTTGGACTTGTGAATTACAAGTGTCCACTGGTGCTCATTACCAAACTGTGTGCAAATAATGACATACAGAAACTGATCTGATTGGGGTTAACTGCAAAATACATCTGTTTGGTGTTAATCTTTCATGTGTCAGGCTTGCAAGATGTTATGGGAAAATGATCCGGACTGCAAATGTGACTATCAATGACTACACTAAAGTATGCGTCTTCCCCAAATTGTAACAGTAATGCCTACCTCAATACTAGTAGCTGTTTTTGCAAATCACAAGTTAATTGTGTGAACAGCTTGCTACAAATTACAAGGAGTAGTACATTTTTTGAAATGATTATTATGGCTAAGCAGATATGCTAACTATGTGTGTAGTGCCACATATCCTGAAAAGTGTTTGCAGTCTGTTAATTCACAGTAAGGATAGTTTCCACATCACATTTGATGAACATTTCATCCATCATCCTACTAAAGATGCTACAGTATATATCTGATGAGACAGAGGAGGTGATGACATACACAGGGCTGTAGAGGACATAGGAGGATCTGTCCTGGCACATTCATGAACATCCTAATGGTGTGTTGGTATGAAATGTCTTCTCAATCATAATATGTCCTGCTCTGTAGCATGAGCTGCATGGGATAAGGATACAGGAGATACAGAGTGACAATGATTAATACATGCATATACATCTGTTTGAACAAGATGTAGAACATCTGAAATATAATGATAGCATGTGGGAAATTATTTTTGACAGTTATATCAATTGTGGCCCACCTTACAGTTTACCTGATAGGCAGATGTATCATACTTATGTAGGGGAAGGGGTAGACAGATGTATATGTAACAGATACAATGTAGCATACAGATGTAGGAGAAAGGGTAGATGGACGGGCAACAGATACATGGGAAAGAGACCTCTGAAAACAGTCCTTAAGAGCATCCCCTACTGCTGGGTTATAACCTTGACAAGCTGCAAATGTACATTTATACATCTGATCATTACCTGAACATGATACAAAGGGAATCCTTCAGCAGATTTTGAAACTTTGTACACTATAGGAGCATTGATAACCTATTAAATTAAAGTAACATTTTGCTATTACCCATTAGCAGAGTCAAGACAGTATGCAGAAACCATGAAATAACCTTTACATCCATCAGCCTAATAGATATGCACACATAAAGAGGGATGAAAATGAAGGGCTGAATACAAGGAGAGATGAACATATATATAACGACATTTAGTGTAATAGAATATTCATGAACATGTTTTTGGTGTGTTCTCATTATTAACCTGCCATACACTGTAGCATCAAGTGACTGATCTAGGGGTAAAAAAGGGTTAGGAGATGGACAATAGACTTATGACAAGCAGAACAAGGCTGGACAAATATCTAATGGTTATGGGGATGGATGTCACTTCAAATACTCTTTTTTTTGGCCAGTATTTAATATATCGCCATGAGAACTCATATCTATTGCAAATGTTAGTATATGGGTGATCAACATATGACAGACATATAACATCACACTAGGAAATTATGCAAGATGCATCTTGAATCAAACCCTTGATGTTATGAGCAAAAGCATTCTTCAGTCAAGTGATTTATGTCAACACTCCACATAGGAAGTTGCACGTTGTTGCATAGTAATCTAAGAACTGTCAGAGTAACTGTTTCATAGTAGTGTCTTTACTCTGCTTTAACTCTGTGTTCCTCTAGTGTAGTTGGGTTAAGCAATATTATGTGGAGATAACCAGACTAGCGCAGCTGATGGCAAAAACTTACCAGGTTTTACTATAGGACATGATCAAAGCCATTCACTGCCAGTCAGCATTGGTGCACAATGCCAAACTCCACACAAATTCAGAGGACAAAAAGTGAAGGCTTTTTTATGGGCCATTCCTGAGCATGTGTGCTGTGTGTGATTCTATTTTTGACCAGATTAAATGTGTGAAAATAGGGTTGACAGGAAAGTGGTGAAATAGGGAGACAAGCATTGGAAAGAACAAAGGGGCAGCAATAATGACATTTGCAGGAGGGGATTGGGAGACTACCATATATATCCCCTTCTTCACCACAGTAATGTGCACATGTAGACAAAATTTGAATAAATTTAGACTGTCAACACAACGTGGATGGGTGACAACGCAATGTTGTTGTATAGCCAATTAGACCAAATCAAGAGTGTCAAGAAGACACATATGGGACGTTGAAAACTATGTACAGGGCAATTTCTTTTTTTTGTGAGACAGGTGCCTTTTTTTTGTTTGAAAAAGGGAGGAATGCTGGGGAAGTTACCTAAGAATGTGAGGGTCAGGTAGGTAGGGTAGGTGGGAAAGCAACAGGACAGACAAGACAGACACTGAGATGGTGAAGGACACAAAAAGGTTGGGGGACACCATGAATGAAGATAGGTAGGAGGCATTGAAGGCACATGCATGTCAAGTATGGGAACAGTGAGAATCTAGTCCTCACATGCAGAACTGTCATCTTTGTCCCCTTCTTCAGTTGCCTGTGAGACAGCCCGATGTGAAATTCTATTTTCTGTTTTTGGGAGCACCTTCTCTACTCAGTTGATGCAGACACCAAGGTCACTGTCTCTTAGATCTCACACCATCCTTGGCATATCCTGGCAGGTCAAACAACGTTCTCAGTAGAAAAACCACTTTAATGTGAAAAGCAAAGCTTTCGGATAAAATCCTTTATCAATACTGAAAATACAAATGCAAAAGCAGAGTATATATAGGTCTAAAAAAGTCATATGACCGGCAGCCAAGAAGTCACATGACCCAATCATTAAAACAAAACATGTAGAAATAAATAAATATGCAAAGCTAAAAAATGCAACAGCATAATGCATACATGAAACATTTAAAAAAGGAAGAATGTATATTTTTAAAAAAAGCAAAGTTTTAACCTAAAAATCACATGTATATTTTAATTTATTTCTACATGTTTTGTTTTAATGATTGGGTCATGTGACTTCTTGGCTGCCGGTCATATGACTTTTTTAGACCTATATATACTCTGCATTTGCATTTGTATTTTCAGTATTGATAAAGGATTTTATCCGAAAGCTTTGCTTTTCACATTAAAGTGGTTTTTCTACTGAGAACGTTGTTTGTTTTGCTGGACCTCTTGGCATTTGTGTTTGGACATATCTTGGCAGGTGACATAATCTCTGTCTCCACCAGTACTCTTGCAGTGTAACACTGCAGCACCAGCCAGGGCAGTGCTACCTGACATGGCTGGACCAGGTACGTCAGGAGTTGTGGAGGCAGTACTGTCAGGATTCATCCCAGAGGTGTTGGGTGTTGATGCAGCAGCCACTGGAGGGTTGGCAGGCTGAGCTGCAGCCATTGGCCTACCTTCCTGTGCTTTAATGCAATTGCTTTGATGGCATTGGAAAGGTATGATTCCAGGTAACCCTCCCCCCCAAAAAAATAAATAAATAAATAGAGATAAGGGATGGGGTGTGACAAAAATGAAAAGGGATGATTAGAACTGTGATATGTCACATTCATTCTTTATTGCAATAAATAGCCATTAATTATTATCCTAGCTATAGATCTTTCACACTCTCAAAAATAATTGTGAATTGTTACAAGTAATCCTTGGACTATGTATATACTTTCAAACATACTACAAAGTAAGTTAACAACATGGCATTAAAGCAGATGTTGCTGCATATCAACTGTAAATATAATACTTGTTGAATATGAATCTATAGATTAGTTGTGAGTATTGAACTCACATAATGTGACTACACTACTATACCTGCTTAATACAATCACCAACAGCTATAGGAGAAAACATGCATGCTTGTTGTTAAAGTTAGGTATGCATGCTGAAGTTGCTACTGATCTATGGATTCACCATAACTACTACAGTCAGAGTCAGTTGTGCTGCAGACATACCTCTTGCCTCTCTGAGTCTCACCAGTCTCTAAGCATGCTCCTCCCTGTTCACCATGATTTCCTCTGCAGCTGTAAAATAGAGAATGAAAGAAGAGTAGGAGACATGCAAGCATTACACACACCAGTCTTGGTGATCCACACCATTCCCTATCATTTCAAGTTGCTTGACCTGTATGCATACATAACTGGGGTGTGTTAGCAGTTCTAAACTCAACCAGCCCGTGGTCAAATTGTGCCTGCTTGTGCCTCTTAAGGTCACTGTAGTGGTGCCTACACTGCTCCCCAGTGTGTGGTATGCCAGTTACACTGGAGACAGTCTTGGCTAGGCTCTTCCAAGCCTCAGCCCTCTACTGAGACCCATTATAGTTCCCCTGCAGCAGCCTCTGGCTGTAGTGCTTGACAAGTAGTGCAACAAAGATTTTGGACTCCTCCACACCCCCATCCCTTTGCCCTGAATTTGGCACTATCATCCCCATCTCCTGCCATGTCTGCAGAGATCTTCCAACACAGTACAATGGTTTCCCAACAAATTGTGATCACACATTTTATGATCTGCGCACAAACATGCAAAACCATGCCAAACGCATTTGCACAATGGTAGCAAAGAAAACATTATCAAACAAACAGGAAGGGAGTTTATGGACAGCAGTGATGATGTGAAACATGGCAGTGATGTTTGGCATGTGTGATGCTACACCTGGTCAGACTTTGCCCAATGGTCAACACTGAAATGCTTAATGGCTTGGCTTTTAAGTCATGACTTTTGAGGGATCAATGGGATGACTTGGCACATATTTTCTTGGGGCTTGCATACTGTTAAAAGTAATTTATGCAATGTGGGATTCAAACATATGTAAAAGGGGCCATATAAGTGCTTACTTCTTATTGCCATAGAAGTGTTTGTTAATCATGGTCATTAAAGATATACAGCTTAAAGAGTGACTAGTGCTGTAGTTCAATTAGGCATGTATGTGTGTGACATTAAAAGGTCCTGGCTCATGCCTTCTCAGCTGTAATGCAAGGGTAATGTTTGACAATACATTGGACATGGATAGACTTGCATGACTTTAGTAATAGAGTTTGGGGTTATGATACATACCAGAAAATACATTCTGTTTTACAATTAAAATTGGCTTATGGGAGGGGTCTAGATGATTGTCATTAAACTATCATCCCATCTACCTATCCCATCACCCCTCAAACAGAATAGTTTCTCTAAACTCATCTAATTACAAGTGATATCAACTAAGATGACTATCATTAAATGTCTTGACATATTATATAAAGTATCTTGCTTCTGTATCTGGGAAATAATGTAAATGATAACAATGTCATGCTTGTGTACCTGTGTAAATGTACTCTAGTATGCTTATGTTGTATGTGTTTTGTTATATGTGGAACATTTCTCCCCAGGCCTCCACTGAAAAAGGACTTGTGTCCAGTCGGATATTCCCGGTAACCAAAAGTTAAAATAATAAATAAAAATTGTGGCCATCAGCAACATGCAACTGGATTTTTTATTACCTAATCATCACTGTCATGCTAAACCAATTGCAGATATAATCGATTGGAGTTCATATGTCAGTCATTAATGAGCTATGATACCTACAAAATTATATGTATGCATGTGGTAATGATATCTTTCTGTCAATCAGCCTAGTTATACATAGCTACTGGTACGTAGTATTACCTTTATAATCAAAGTGTTCGGAACAATGACATTGTGACATCCTTACTAAGATGGAGAGTCTGCTGGATTTGAACCCTGGCTTATTTGCTTTCTGCGGATGAACTTACTGCATTCACACCTGGTGCCACAGACAAAATTAGGAAGCGGCTCTGTTTTCTCCACTCAGTACTGTCCAGAGTGCTGATGGCCTTGCTTCACTACTGAGTCTGTTTGTGCAGGGGAAGGTGCACTAAATTAGATTGTTTACTTTTTCCCTTAAGCAGTGAATCGTGTTTGCACTCAGGTAGGCAACCCACAAATGGAAAAGGCAATAGTGAACATATATTATTTGTCTAAGTACTCATTATTACCCCCTCACTAAACGTATTTTCTGTGGGACTCAAACACTCTTCTCTCCTTTTTAACGTACTGCATTTATACCTTATGCCACAGAGACAGTCAGCCAATTGATAACATTTCTGCAATCATTGTCATCCATATTGCTGGCTGCTGCACAATGCTGCTAAGCATGCTTGCACTCTGTAAGGCGACTGAAATGTTTCACCTTTTCATTAAGCAGTGAGCTACGTTTGCACCATGTCCCATGCAGCACACATGGTAAAGGCAAAAATAAAAATAAAAAGAGGGAACAATGGTTAAACAATTATACAGCTCTGGATTTGAGTCATCAGACTATTGCACTTACATAACAAAGTTCTAGTGGCTTATAGCATTGCCTTTTCATTTACCTTAAAGTATCATGATAATATGGTTGAAATGTTTGCAATTTACAAATTATCCTCAGCCAGAGTAGAAGATTTTAAGTTCAACTGCCTGATAGTCCTATGGTGTGGGGGGGTCAAAGCCTCCCCATGGATATTAAGCCATCTATCTTTTAATCTCTCTCAACTTAAAATGAAAAAAATATATAATTACAATGTCCACCCAGAGCAAACAGGGTGGGCTTGCTACTGCGTATCCTGGTGTGTCATAATATAAACAATCACCATAGTATGGGTAGTAGCACCCATGCAATACTCCCATTAGCAAACAATTATAAAAGTTACAGCTGTAGCAGGCATAGGAGTTATATTCCTGGTCATGCAATCACAAACTAGTTCACTCCCTATCATCTAACTTTCACCTCTGAGGAGAGTGAAGGAGCTGATTAGACTCTCACTCCAGACAGGGAATGAATGGGCACGGTTATTTTCATGGGGAAGGGCAAATGGATGTATTGTACTCGAACAGACTGTACCTTTTGTTGGAGACTTCAATACCTTATTAAACTCAAATGGCAACTTCTACTTAATGCAGAAGCAACACCAGGACTCAGTGAAAACTTGAACTTAAAATGTGGGGTTAGATGGTACAGATGGAATCCATCACCCAACATATTGTTTATGTAACAAGTTTTAGGAGCACCCACGGTCTAACAATTTTTTAAAGTTTTAGCAATCAGCTTTACCTGAGTTACTGTTTTAGTTAAAGCTTTTTAGCAGCAGTTCCATTGGTCAATGTATAAGCTCTTGAGCATTACTCCTGATTGGTTAGTGTACTACAGCCACTATTTGAATATCCACCCATACAACCAATGCCTCATTATTCACATCACTCTTCCTGGTTACTTTATATTGGTTAATGACAACGAATCATTTTAAAATGTTTTTATCATTTCTTGAATCTCTAAATGTTTGTTATTTATTACCTGTGTCTCTCTTAAATTATCAATCTGAAGTTGTAAATCTTTATTCATACTTTACAGATAGGACTTCGGTTCCATCCTCGGAACCGAAACGGCTGTTTCCCAGCTCATGCAAGCCAAAAAGTCTCAGCTAAGAACCTACCTACAATGCTCACCTCCTAGATACTCCAGATCTCATTTGCCGTGCTCCTGGTCAGACGTGTTTAGCCATCTCACTCAGCTAAGTAGTAATTTGCTGTTTTTATGACAGTCTTTCTTCTGAGTTTCAAAAATGTTAGTCATCTTAGTCTTTTTTCTCTGTCACCTATAACCTAGGCCTATTTCCTACCCTTTTTTTGGTAATTTAAAATTTTACCTTTTTTGACCCGCTTCGGTACATACTGTCTCGACTCCAACAGCATTGCCTTCCCTGTCAGCACCCATCACCCTTGCAGCATCAGCTACAATGGAGCCGATGCTTTCTCAGAGTGGTGCTTGGACTGTCCATACCTTGGTACCTAATCCGGCACCTATTTTCTTGTTGGCACCATCTATGTCCATGATTCTGGCAGTTCCCAGTTCTCTCATCACCCCTCAACTGAAATTAGTCTTGGGTGCTCCTTCTGCAGAGGTGATGGATAAGGCCCTTCACTCCAAAGGCTCACAACCAGACCATAGGACACCTGTATCAGAACCCCCTGTGAAGACAATCCCTTCTCCAGAATCCTCTTCAGAAGATCCCACTGGAGAGCCATCCTGGAAGAAACGGTACAAGAGGAAGCACCTTGACCCCCCAGAGGAATCTCTCATAGAAGACACTGATTGTGATGAAGGGAATGGTCCACTCATTCTCTCCCAGTTGATGTTTCATTCGGAGACATTCTCGAAATCCTCAAACAGCAGGGGGAATGGGAGTCATCTAACCCTTCTTCTGAGGAATCAGTTTTTCAGCAGGCCTTCCTTACCTGGCATCTACTTCCTGGGTGACCCCACCAGCAGATGATCTAGTCAAACTAATTGTGCAGCATGCCTGGAAGGCCCTGGACAATGTAGAACCTGTTCCCTGGAGGCCAGACAAAATTTTATCTACACCTGAAGACCAGCCCCACTGGTCCAAGCAGCTGACAGTTGACTCTATGGTCGTAGCGGCAGCCACCAAGAGGGAATTGGCAGAAGACAGTTCCACTGTTCATCCTCCAAATAGGGAATCCCGGATCATGGACAGACTGGGGAAACGGACTTATGCTTCAGCGACCTTCACCATTCGGTCGTTGAATTATCTGGTGCACTTTACTTGCCTCCAAAGAGACTTAATTTCTGAAATGGCTTCCTCTTTGGTGGGGGTACTGCCTGATGAGGTGCGTGACACTGTCACCTCACAGCTAGCTCCCCTTGAATCCATCTCAAACTCCTCAATGCGTTTGATATCTCACACCGCCGAGGGGGCAGCCCGAGCAGCCGCATCTGGTGTTGTCATGAGACGTAATGCTTGATTGCGGTTGTGTGATTTCGCAGACCCTTTTAAATCTTCCTCCGTTAATGCGCCTGTCAACAAATCTGCACTTTTTGGTCCCAAGGTACGTGATACTCTTGCACATAGTGAGAAATATGGAAAGACCTCGTCTGCTGTGGGCATACATTTTTCCAACCCCCAGAGACCCTACTCCAGGAACCAGAAGGGGAGAAAGATATGGTTCAAGAAATCCCAAGGATCCTTTCTTGACACTCATAGTGAGCAATCCCCCCAGGGCAGAGGGGGCTACTCATATGAAAGACATCCTTTTTGGGGTAGAGGGGGTCCACGTAACCAGGGAGCCAGAGATTATTTCTCCGGCAGACCCTACCAGTGCTCCTGAGCAGCTGCCCAATTGCTTTCCTCTGGAAGCAGTTGGGGTTATTTCTCTCTGCATCTACTAGCCTGGCATCTTATTACTACCGATGTTTGGGTGCAGAGAATAATATCCAGAGGCTACCAAATACCCTTCGACCTAACTCCCAGACCCGCCAAACGAATCCCCGATGTACCATCCAATCAGAGGGGATTAGCAGCCTTAGAAATAGAAAAACTGCTAAGAAAAAGGGTCATCCAACCAGTCCCATCAGAACAGACAGGATCCGGGTTTTACTCAAAGTTCTTTTCAGTGCCAAAAAAGACAGGGGACTGGAGACCAATCCTGGACCTCAGCCTCCTCAACAAATTTATCAAACCTCAAAAATTCCGGATGGTCACAGTACAGTCCATTCTTCCCTTCCTAGGGAGAGACAATTGGATGTGCTCTATAGACCTAAAGGATGCGTACTACCATATAAAGATGGGTCACCACTCCCGGAGGTTTCTCCGCTTCCAGCTGGGAGCCAATCACTACCAGTTCAGGGCACTGCCATTCGGTCTCTCAACAGCCCCCCGAGTGTTCACCAAATGTATGGCAGTTGTTGTAGCTCATCTTTGACTACAAGGATTCCAGGTGTTTCCCTATCTAGACAACTGGCTCCTTACTGCTCCATCCAGAAATCTCCTAGTTCTCAGCCTTTCTTACACTCAAAATCTCGCTCTCCTCTTAGGGATTACAATTAACAAAGACAAATCTCAGATGTCTCCAACAAAGACAGTGGAGTTTATTGGAGCAGTCTTCAACACAACAGCCTGCCAAGCTTCTCTTCCTCCTCACAGGCTTTTGAAAATAAGACACCAAATTCAAGTCCTTCTGCCTCACACATTTGTACCAGCGCATCTTGTACTGCAACTCTTGGGCTCCATGGCAGCTGCCATAACTTTGGTACCACTGGCGAGACTGCACATGAGAATCCTGCAGTGGCTCCTCTCCACACAATGGTCATTGTTAACCCCCCCCCCACTCAACCACATGACACGCCTTACAAGCCATTGCAAGGAGGAAATGCTATGGTGGATGGAGCCACAAAAGAATCTTTGGTGTAGACCATTCTGTCTTCCCCAACCCACTGCCACTGTGACCACAGATGCTTCTCTTTTGGGGCGGGGGGGTTCATTTCCAGGGAAAGACTGTCCAAGGCACCTGGACCCCCTTGAGGCTAACTTGCACATAAATGTCCTGGAACTGAGGGCAGTTCTCTTAGCGTTGCAAGCGTTCTATGCATCCCTGCCTTTGGAGACCATTGCAATTCAGTCAGACAACATGTCAGTTGTTTGGTATATTAACAAGCAAGACGGAACCAGATCTTACCCCCTGTGTTGGGAAGCCATGAGGATTTGGTGCTGGGCAATAGCTTCCAATTGCTTTCTTATAGCAATGCACATTCCTGGGAGCTCCAACCTTATTGCGGACAATCTGAGCAGGAACATCCTGATGCCTCATGAATGGTCCCTCAATCCTGTAATAACAGCTCGGATCTTCCAGCATTGGGGCAATCCTTGCTGCGGCCTGTTTTCTTCCCCCCTGAATTACAAATGCAGGAGCTATTTTGCCTTGATTCCCCCTCAGGGGGGGATCACCGAGGGATGCTCTAACACACAATTGGCCCCCGGGTCTTCTGTATGCCTTTCCCTCATTTCCCCTCATCCCAAAATTTCTCCAGAAAGCTCAGAGGTTGAAAAGCAAAGTGATCCTCATTGCTCCCTACTGGCCACATCAAGTCTGGTTCCCTTTCCTATGGCCTCATCTGATTCACAGCGCGTGGATCCTGGATCATTCCCAGGACCTGTTATCCCATCCTCAGGGATTGATCCACCCGAACCTGCACAGTCTCAAGCTCACAGCCTGGTTTCTCCACTTCCAATGATTGCCAGACTACCTGACATCCCATCTCCTGTTCGTGAAATTCTTCTGGCCTCACACAAACCTTCCACTAGAAAGGTTTATTCTAGTAAATGGACTAGGTTTTCTATTTGGGCCAAAGATCAGAACTTAGAACCTTTCTCTATGCCTATTCAAAAGATTCTGCAGTACCTGACTTCTCTCCTGCATGCAGGAGCCTAAGCTTCAATGATCACTGTACATTTAGCAGCTATCGCTAATTTTCATAATTGTCTGGAAAATTCTTCGATTATATCACACCACCTATGCAAGACTTTTTTGAAGGGAGTATTACATGTTAAACCTTCAGTCAAGCCTCCCTTAGATCCCTGGGAGTTGACTATGGTGTTGCAATCTCTTACAGGCTCTCCCTTTGAGCCTTTTGATTCATGTGACTTAAAATTTTTGTCTTGGAAAACCATACTTCTAGTAGCACTCACCTCAGCGAGAAGAGTATCTGAGTTGCAGGCCTTGAGTGTCAAGAGTCCTTACTTGATCTTCCACATGGACAGGGTGTCCCTTCATAATGACCCTTCCTTTTTGCCCAAAGTCATTTCTATTTTTTCCATTAATCAATCTATTGACCTTCCGGTTTTCTTCCCAAGGCATTATAATAGGGGGGAGTACCTTTTGCACACCTTTGATGTGCACTGACAGCTTCGTTGTTATTTGCACAGGACTAAATCTTTCAAGAAAACAGACCAATTGTTTGTGGCCTTTGCAGGACCCAGATTGGGTAAACCTGTTTCCAAAGTGACCTTATCCTCTTGGCTTAGAAATGCCATTACCTTTATCTACCAACAGAATAAGCTACCCATACCTTCCAGAATAAAAGCTCATTCTACCAGATCTATGGCCACCTCGGTAGCTTTTCATTCCAGGGCTTCTAAGGATGATATATGCACAACAGCCACATGGGCAAGACCTCATACCTTCATATCTCATTACAAATTGGATTTGGCCTCCAGGGGAATGAGTATCTTTTGTTTCTATGGTGCTCAGGAATATCCTTCCTTAGGGCCACCCAGGACTGAAGTAGCTGGGGACTCAGTCCTATCTGTAAAGTATGAATAAAGATTTACAACTTCAGATAAAGAAGTTGTGTCTTACCATAACGTTCTATCTGAGTTGTAGATCTTTATTCATTCTTTACTTCCCGCCCTCCTTCCCCCTGCCTGGACACCTGGTTGATCTGAGGTACTCCTAGTTAGCGTATCTGCTCAGACAGAGCCTCCTACTTTTTCTATTACTACATCTTTACCTAGGGTGGGCAAACTCGATCTGGAGTATCTAGGAGAGGAGCATTGTGGGTAGGTTCTTATCTGAGAGTTTTTGACTTGCATGAGCTGGGAAATGGCCATTTAAGTTTCAAGGATGGAACCAAGGTCCTATCTGTAAAGAATGAATAAAGATCTACAACTCAGATGGAATGTTATGGTAAGACATAACTTCTTTTTTCCTGATGAAGTTCTATTAAATAAGGAATGAAAAAACTAAAATATTGCAGGTCCAGTATCTTTTCTCAAATGGTCTTAGAAGTTTCCTTGGTATATATGTATATATATATATATATATATATATATATGTGTGTGTGTATATATATATATATATATATATATATATATATATATATATATATATATATGTGTATATATATATATATATATATATATATATATATATATATATATATATATATATATTTTTTTTTTTTTTTCCTCAGTTTATTTTATATATTTGCAAATTTTCCTTGGTGGAAGCAATATTCAGCAACATGGTCTTGATTCATTGACAAGCGCCATTCGGTAATAGCCAGTACTAGCAAGTTAAGGAAAATTATAAGCAAGGCAGGCAGCTCTAGCTGCATAAAAGGACAAAAGCCCTGACTATGATCCAGGTGACCTTAGTTTGGCTAGTGACTCAAGGTTCTGCTGTCATGGGGGAGCGGATGATGAGGCTTAAGCTTTGCGGGGGAGGGGACAGCCACATGCTTATGGCCACATGCATGAATGTACATCATATGCAGTAGAATATTTGATACAGATGGAGATCACAAGGAAGTGCTTGTCTGTGGGGGAGGGGGATCAAGTCACACAAAGATGAGATTTGGTATGCATCAC
>NC_056749.1:699863372-699920872 GCF_019279795.1 Protopterus annectens
GCATATATGGGACCACAGTGGTAATAACAATAGCATGCAGGTACATTGATGGCACCATGACACCAATGTTGGGATATTTCAACATAGCACATGCATAGAAACAGATTTAAGTAATTATCAAACAATAGGACATATGTCCCATTATTACAGTGGAGTCATCACGTGCCTGTTGAGGTAGGTATTTAGTGTATTATTGGAGATATGGTGGGGGGGAGAAAGATGTCAGTTAACAACTAGAATATTCCTGTAGTTTGCACTACTTTCCTAGTCAGTGCTATTATCTGTACCTTACAAGTATTACTACCCTATTGCCTTAGTTTGGACAGTGATATGGCTGTCGACATCTATATACATGAACTGGTTTTACCTGCAGTATACACCTCTTACCTGGTACACCTGTGGAGGAATTGTTTGCTAACACTTACTGTTTCTACACATACTCCCAGATTCAAGGTTGATGCTAAGCACATACCTGTCCATCTCTTTTTGCACAGACTCTGGCCATGTCTTGACCACATGCAGGTGAACCGGGACATATGTAGACTATTGCCCTCTTCAACCTTTAGTGACTTACAACACTCTTATACAGGATTTCCTAGACAGTTATATTATGTAGCACAGTGTGGGTGACAGTGATGAATAATACCTTATTATTCAGAGTTACTGCAACACTCCCAATGCCATACAATACCAAAGTAAACAGTTCCAGTACAGGGTATCATTCTTTTATTTCTGGACACAGTGTTTGTATCTGATGGACCTGTGGGAGCAATGTTTGTTAGCACTACCTGAATGTTGCCACACAAAGTACCAGATTCCACATTACTATTATGCACTTACATCTCACTCTGTTATTGTACACACTCTGGTCACAGCTTGACAACATGGGGGTGTAGTTGGGACATAAGTGGCTTATTACTCTCATAACAGTTTAGGGAGTTGCTAGAGTGACAGGTTTGTTCTTATAGATGTGCGACAATCAGTTGTATTTCTTGTTCATTGCCTATACATCTGGGATCATCCCACTGATTTCCCAGTGGGACAGAGTGACAGGCAGCAGATATGGGCCAAATTACTGGACATTCTGGACACATCTGTACAGTTGTGGGGTATGATTATGTATGCAGACTACTAACACTCCCAGGATTTGAACCATGGCTTTGTGTGCTAAAAATACAACAGTTCACATCTCAGTTGCATGTGCTATTCAGATTTTGTCTGTTTTTTTTCACTGTTTTCTGTCTATGCCTCCCTCGGTTGTACTAAATGACCTCTGGGGATTACACCAGTCATATACAGACATTCCTACACATTCTATTTGTGTTGCGCAGTCTGGGTAACAGTGCTTAATACAACAGTACTATTAAGTGATTGCAAATTCACATTACCATACGATACCAGAGTATACACATGCAGTCCAGCAGTTAGACCTTTATTGTCAGGCTATTCTGCTTTTATTTACATACAAACTATATGAGACTCTGCATGCCACATTCTCCTGTGTATGCAGTACTTGCCTTAAACAATACAGGTTTTATACTGGCAATTAACTTACTAATACTTTTAGATTTATTTCCTATGACAGTACATGCAAGAGTATTACTGACCTGCCTCGCATCGCAACCTCTCCTGGCGACATCCATGGGCCTCCTGGTTCACAGCCCACTCACTTGCCACTGTGAAGGACATAAGAGGAATATTTAGCCATACCTATCTATAATATACATGAGCTAGCAATTATTAAACAGGTAATGGAGTGATACTTACACACAGCTGGGACAACCCCTGCCGTCCTAGCCTCTTGGATCCACTGATCCAAAAGATCCCCCTTTCGCCGCTTTAGGTTGACATAGTGATGCCTGACCTTCTCACCAGTCAGGGTATGCCAGTGGCACTAGAGAGGTCACATGCGAGATGGTCCCAGGCTTCTGAAAGCGCACTCCTTCTCCCCTTTCTGACATAGTGCCTGTAAGGGGAAGCTACAACCAATTATGAGATGTATTCCCACCTGTTAGGTTTAAGTAGGTCTGTATTCCTGCACTTTGTCGTGATTGGACGGTTTTGAAAAGGCTAAGCTATGGGTAAACCTGCTTACCTAAGGTTGTCATTGATTAAAGGGGTATACCACTGGGCAAACTGAGCTAGCTGGCCTACACATTGCTTACACCTACAAAGCTAGCCTGTGCAATGCTTAGCATTGCTTAAAATTGGCATTGCATTATATTTACTTTTTGGCATTGATTTATTATTCATTACATCTTATGTATATGTCTGGTATCCATGATTCATGTGTACGTACACTGTGTGGGGTCCTTGTGTCTAATAGGGGACTTCAACACTTTATTACAATTACACCTTGCATCTGGAGTTAGTTCTGTACTCCAGTTCACATATTTATGTTATGTAGTAGGTTATAGAATATATGACTGTATACTGATTCTTTTCACATGTTCAGTTTGATTTTACTATAGTGAGGATTTGTTTGGTGATACCTCATTCTTATGTACTGCTGTGATGGTTGGGTGGTTAACTACTGTGACTATAGTGTATAGGGTCCTGGGTTCAAGACCTGCAAGGCTGTTTATTTTGTTGCTGGGCAGAACAGCGGCTGTTGGATACATAGTGATTAAGGCACTTTTAAGCACTTGTAAGCGGGTTTGCTCGGGTTTGCGCAAGGGTAAGCACTGCTAACCTTCGGTTAAAGATGCTTACAGAGAGTTAGCTTCCACATTGCTTACCCTGTGTGCACATTGCTTACCCCCACACAAACGGGCTTATACCCACTTACTTGTGCTTACATATGCTTACTCTCACTTCTTCTTCTTCTTCTTTCGGCTGCTCCTCTTAGGGGTCGCCACAGCGGATCATCTGTTTCCATTTCGTCCTGTCCTCTGCATCTTGCTCTGTCACACCAACCACCTGCATGTCCTCTCTCACCACATCCATAAACCTTATCTTAGGCCTTCCTCTTTTCTTGTTACCTGGCAGCTTCATCCTTAGCAGCTTTTTCGCAATGTACTCTGCATCCCTCCTCAGCACATGTCCAAACCAATGTAATTTTGCATCTCTGGCTTTGCTCCAAACCTTCCAACCTGGGCTGACCCTCTAATATACTTATTCCTAATCTTGCCCACCCTCATCACACCCAGTGCAAATCTTAACATCTTTAACTCTGCCACATCCAGCTCTGACTCCTGCCTTTTTGTCATTGCCATTGTCTCCAACCCATATAACATAGCTGGTCTCACTACCCTCTTGTAGACCTTCCCTTACACTCCTACTGGTACCCGTCTGTCACAAAGCAATCCTGACACTCTTCTGCACCCACTCCATCCTGCCTGTACTCTCTTCTTCACCTCTCTTCCACACTCACCATTACTCTGAACTGCCACTGGGGATGCACAAGCCAGTGCATTTCTTTGTCCCAGTCCCAAGCCTGGATAAATGAGGAGGATTGCATCAGGAAGGGCATTCGGCATAAAATTTTGCCAAATCATACATGTGGACAACAGTACAGATATGCTTAGTCCCACTTACTACTCCTTAATAGTGCTTACACTTGCTTACTAGTGCTTACTCCCACTTACCACTGCACTAATTTAGACAGTAATGTCTAATGGTTCTTGAGAAGGTGGAGGACTTGGAAGCTGTATGGAGTTATCATTCATTACACATTTTACCTTCCAGTTGTATCCCTGATTTCTGTGTACACATACTGTATGGGGCACATGTGATTATCTGTGGACTTTGCAAGTTTATGACACTGACACCTCACATCTGCATTTAATGCAGTACTCCAGTTCACAAATATATGTTATTTAGTAGGTTATGCAACTAAAAATATTGGTCATAACATGATATAACATGGAAAATGGAATGTACTGCAGTGGGAAGTCGAACCGGGAATGACTGTTTGTAAGGTGAATGCTCTGCCCACTACACTATTGCTATACTGCTTCATTTGCATATATCTTCCTTTTTATCCTCTTCTGCCATTTAAGCTGCATTAACAGTAGCTAAGTGATGGGCAAACCCGTGCACCTACGGTTAAATTTAATCTGTTTCATAAAAAAAAAAAAAGTATTATATTGTTTGTGTTTACTATTGCTCTTGTACACGTGGGGGGATGTTGTTGGGGTTATGCAGACACCTATGAGCAGTCTCCCTCATTCTTTTAAGGCTTTCTGCTGTTCTTCATTGCAGGGGTGTGTATATTCTGAGAGCAGAGCTCTCAGACATGCCCCTTGCACTCTTACATGCTCTATATAAGATTAGGAGCTCAGGCAGCGCACCTCCATTAATATGCAGGGTGCACTGCCATCCTGCTCCTAAATGGCCACTTCCGTGCAGAAGTAAGCTGGTCCTGCAACGAAGATTAGTAAATCTGGGGGAATGCCTTTACAGGGGTGTAGAGGCCCTCCTTCTGTGTCATTGGTCCTCAGAACTCACCTGGGCACGCATTATTTACACAGTAGCATCCACCCTATTGGTCATTACTGCTAGCATAATATAGAATATATGAAATGATAAGTTCTGAGCAACACAGTGACACTAATTCTAGGATCTGTAGATAAACAGCATGTAGTATACTGCTATTTAACACATGCAGCAATCATGCAAGGGGTACAGATGATTTTAATGCAATGTGTAATTCATAT
Source organism: Protopterus annectens (assembly GCF_019279795.1). Classification (NCBI taxonomy): domain Eukaryota; kingdom Metazoa; phylum Chordata; order Ceratodontiformes; family Protopteridae; genus Protopterus; species Protopterus annectens. The sequence goes on from NC_056749.1 coordinate 699,868,031, forward strand.
CTTCTTCTTAGCTGTGAGCTTCCACACACAGCCACATTGAACTCCCAAATATTAACACTGTACAAGCATGTAACACTTATTTAGGATTCCCAGCCTAAGACGGGTTGTCTCGAATGCACTGCAGTGAAGATACTAACCATTCTTTTTTTATATATATGTACATTAATATTTTCATAACTGAGTATGCTGCATGTTCTTAAAGGGGCATTGTGTGAAATTTCATGATGGGAGACAGTAAAGTACACTGCCAATGTCCCCACACAGGAAATATTGCTAGATATTTCTTTAGCAGTATAAAAATATGCAATATTTCCATTAATACTGCCATATCCAAGTGACTTGCAAAGTATTGTATGGGATCGGCTGAAACTTAGGTGAAGGTGAAGAAAACCTTTTGGACCTTAAGTTGTCTAGTCTGAGAGGCACCAACTGTTATTTACACTGTTAATTATGGATATTAGGATCGCATTTCTTATTCCTGTAATTATCTCAGAAATATGCAATGGGAAAGGACTTGTTTGGCATCATATGAAATTGTACATGTGGGTGTGAATGACCTGAGACATACCTCCCTGGACTACATGAAAAGAGACATGGAGGGGCTCTCAGATTATGTAGCCCAGACGGGTATGACCCTAGTGCTGAGCAGCCTCCTACCATCACCAAGAATGGTACCACAGTACAAGCAGAAAATGATTGGTTTCAACAATTGGCTAAGTTTCTGGTGTCATTCTAAGGGGATCTAGTATCTGTCTGCCTGGGATGACATGATTGACAGACCTAGATGCTTTGCCAGAGATAGCCTGCATCTGTCACCCCTGGTCTTCCGGATACTGGCCAAGGCTCTTCCTACCCCTATAATGCCTTTTTTAGGCGGTGTTCCAAAGACAAAATTACCACTGTAACAGTTACAAACAAATGCAATCTGAGGGTCGTGCTACTCAACTCTAGAAGTCTAAATCTCAAAATGCACTCACTCGAAGCACTCCTTAAAATGGGAAACATGGACATTTGTGCTGTAAAAGAGACCTGGTTCAAGGCAGCAGTAAGCACCCCTGCACTACCAGGCTATAACTCATTCCACACCTTTCGGCCCCAGAACTTGGACCAAAGCTCCAAAGGCGGTGGTGTTTCCATATTCATAAAAGATGTGCACACCACCAGACTGGTAGCCCAACATGAGGCATCATAGATATGTCAGGTGCAGCTAACATTGGATAAGACATCGATTCAGGTTGTAGCCTGCTATAGGTCCCCAACCATGACTCAAGACTCACACTCCACGTTCCTAAGCACCCTGGAGAATATTAGGGTCCAACCTAACACTCTCATACTGGGCAACTTGAACTACCCCTCCATTCACTGGGGAAAACTACTCATGTGCCAATACACTTGCCCAACGCTTCCTGGAAGTCATTAATTCCAATGCCCTGGACCAGCTCATTCTTACCCCCACTAGAGGTAGCAACATCCTTGACCTGGTCATTAGTAACATGGGTGACTGTTGCTGTGTACCAATAGTCAACTCCTCCCTGGTTAGATCTGACCACAAACTAATCACCTTGGAAATCCACATCCCTCCCACCCCTCCCGCAAAGGTAACCACCATGAAAAACGTCTCCAGAGCTAACTTTGGGCTCCTAAGCAATTATAGGTTCATAGGTAGGTACTAGGCAATCTGCCCTAGGGCATTTATAAGCCTAGCCAGAATGTGTTGGCTTTCACCTCCCTTTTGTACTAGATTCCTGAGCCTCTGTCCAGCAGGGCCATAGAAGTGATCCCGGGAGTAAATTTATGATTTCCCATCCACTCATCAAGATTTCTCTTGAAGAGGGTCAGCAAGGGGGTCTGACCAACATGGACTGGGATTCTATTCCAGAGCGAGGAAAGCCTTTGGGATATGAATCTATCCCTCCAGCATGTCCTATTTATTGTTGTGTTAAGGTTTAAATCCCTGGAGCGTGTAGCTCTAATGGATTTGATTTTCTTGAGGTGGAGCATGTCCAATAATTCCGGGTTAGACATGGCCTTGTACGTCAGACGGAGATCGCCCCTGAGTAGGTGGTAAGCAATTGAGTAGAGCTGGAGTTTCTTTAGTTGAGCTGCATAGGGCATCTGTTTGAGGCCCATGATCCTCTTGGTAAGGTATTTTTGAGGTCTCTCTGGCTGTTGCAGTTGTCAGTTAAGGTACATCCCAAATGGGGCATTATACTCAGTTATGGGCCTGATGAGCGATGAGTAGAGGGGCACAATGACCTCTCTTGATCTGGATGTGAACCCTTTTGTGATTAGGTGAGCTATATAGAAGGTTTTTCTAACCACGTTGGCAATGTGATTGTCAAAGGCGAGGTTACTGTCTACTTCGGTCCCTAGATCCCTAATTACTTCTTCCATACTTAGTGGATTACCTCCTATGTGGTAGTTTGTAGGCACTTTGTTTTTCCCAAAGGGGTTGACTATGCACTTTTTGGCATTTAGCTTGAGGCCATGGTTCTGACACCAGGTATCCATCTCTGTAAGGCCTTTCTGGAGGATGCTTATGTCAGCTGGTGAGTCGATTATGGCTCCTAGTTTGCAATCATCTGCGAACTTGGTAAGCCATAATCCTCCCGTGTTTGCCTGTACCTCAGAGAAGTATATACCAAACAAGAGGGGTCCCAGCACTGATCCCTGTGGGACGCCACTTATAACTGGTTTAGAGTCAGACATGGCACCCGCGACTCTGACCATGTGAGTTCTATCCCTGAGCTAGTTTGCAACCCATCTTGTGACATATGGGTTAATATTTAAGCTGTTAAGCTTATTTATGATGCCAGAGTGGGGTATTGTGTCAAAGGCCTTTGCAAGGTCGAGGTAGGCCTGTGTGGACTACCTTTCCCTCATCTATGGTTTTGGTTACTATTTCGAAGAAGTCAACTAGGTTTAAGAGGCATAATCTGCCTTTAACAAAGCCGAATTGGGTAGGGTCCAGTGTTTGGAGGTTCCCAATGTCTTTGTTTATGAGATCCATGATGATGCACTCCATTGCCTTGCAGACCAAGCTAGTCAGGCTTATAGGGCTATAGTTCCCAGGATCCATTGTGGCGCCACCTTTGTGGAGCGGGATCACTGTTGCTGTACGTCATTCTTTGGGTACATAACCTGTGGTAAGGCTGAGTTGGAACAGTGAATTTATGTGAGGATTTAGTTAATTTTGGAGCTCATGTAAGACGCAGCCCGGGATACCATCCAGTCCCATTGATGCTGTGTTTTTTACCTTGGAGAGGGCTGCTTTCACCTGTGTGTCTGTGATGTCTGGGGGACTGCATTCTTCTGGGATAGACACTGGCTCTTTTGGGGGGGAAGGGGGGGGTAAAGTTTACACTGAACCTGTCCACCAGGATGTTGGCAATGTCAGTGGGTTCAGTGTATTTTCTGCCATTTTGCACCAGCTCAGAGCAGATCTGAGAGTTGCTACCCAGATTCCTGACATAGCTAAAGAATGCCTTGTGATTATCTTTAGAGTCTTTGGTGGTTTTTCTTTCAAAGCTAGCCTTTGATGATTTTATGAGGGATCGAAGTTTCTTGCTAGTACTGATCAGGGATGCCTTCTCTTTTTGGGATTTTGCCTTATCATGTAATAGTTTCCTCCTTCTGTTGTATAGCTTATTTATGGCCGGGGTCCACCAGACTGGTCTCCTGTGTTTGGAGGAGTGAGTCTTAGTTTTACTTGGGATGGCATGATCCATGCATTCCTGTAGGTGCTCATAGAGTGCATTTGTAAAGAATTCTGAGGTTTGGGTAGCATTTTCCATTTGCCTGAGGGCTTTGAAACATTCCACCTCTGTCTTGAGAAGTGTAAAGTTTGCTTTTGAGAAATTTTTCACAGTGGTTTCCTTGGCTGGGGGTGGGGTCGGGATGTGGATGTCCACTGTGATTAGTTTATGGTCTGATCTTACCAACAAGGGGTTTACCTCTGGTGTGGAACATTGAGCCCCCATGTTGGTGGTGACCAAGTCCAATATGTTGTCCCCTCTTGTGAGAGCGGTGACCAGTTGTTCCATGGCATTTGAGTTTATAATCTCCAGGAACCGTTGGGTGAAAGAGTTGGGACTTGAGTAGTTTTCCCAGTCAATGTTTGGGTAGTTGAAATCCCCCAATATCATGGTGTTTGGTGAGACCTTCATATTCTCCAATGTTCTCAGGAATGCCGAGTGGGGGTCCTGAGACAAGGCGGGTGATCTGTAGCAGGCTACTAACTGAAAAGCAGTTTTACCTACTGTTAGTTGCACATGGATGGTTTCCACTGCCTCGTGCAGTGCCACTAACCTGGAGGTGTGTGTATCCTTGTGAAAATGGATACTCCCCCACCTTTAGTATTTTAGTCCGAGTTCTGGAGCCAAAAAGAATGGTATGAGTTGAATCCTGGTAGTGCTGGGGTGCTCTCTGGGGCCTTGAACTAGGTTTCTGTTACTGCACAGATATAAATTTTCTCCATACTGAGGAGTGCCTCGAGTGCGTCCATCTTGAGGTTTAGACTTCTGGCATTGAGTAGCATTACCCTTAGTTTTTTGTTTCTGGTATTGTTTATAGAGGTGGGTTTGTCTTTTGAGCCTTGCCTAAAAAAGGCACTAAGGGGGTGGCAAGAGCCTTAGCCACTATTCCAAAGCCTAAGGGTGACAGGTGCAAGCTATCCCTGGCGAAGCAACATGCCTTGTCAAGCATGTCATCCCAGGCTGACAGACACTGGATCCCCTTTGAATGACACCAACAGCTTAGCCAATTGTTAAAATTGATCATTCTGTCTTTATACTGTGGCATCATTCTTGGTGTGGCCAAGATGCTACTCAGGATTAGGGTCATACCAGCCTGGGCTATATGATTAGAGAGCTCCTCTATGTCTCTTTTCATGTAGTCCAGGGAGGTACGTCTCAGGTCATTCACACCAACATGAGTCATATTTGTACCTGCTGTGGAGTGACCTGAGTGCTTGTCTTATGTGGCGGACCCGGGCACTGGACAGGCAGCTCACACTGACCTTCTCCTTGTTCAGTCTGGTGAGTGGGACGTCAGTGTGCCTGACAATAGAGTCTCCAATTACTAGTGTATTAGGTGTGTTATTTAGCCTTAGGGGCTGCGACTGCGTGGCACACTGACTTTGTGAAGTATGTGATAAGTGAAAGTTGTTGTGGGGTAGCAGTTGCTTGGATGTCTGCTTTGGAGGTCTCTGTTGCTTTGGCAGATTTTTATTTAGAGCCTCCAAGTAAGTTTTTGAGAGTTTATGTGTCTTATTTGCTGGTGCGATTGGTCTATGTGAGACTGGTTGTCTGGTGCGAGTGGTTACCTTCTTCTCCTGACTGACTGTGCCAGTCTTGGGCTGAGAGAGCTCGGCCTCCAGTTTGGCTGTATAGTTGCATCTCTCACATATATTTGAGTTTGTTGGAAGGAGGAGAGGGATGTCTGTGTACATAAGGCAATTGTAACATTGCCTTAATACTCCCAGATTCGCCAGTTGAACTGGAGAGTATACCTGCAACTACACTTTGGACATGCCTGGATGGTTTAAAGAACTGATTTATTGATTGGCCGGAGTGGATGAATAGGGAGCCTTGTACTTCTGGATAGTGTAAGGGGGTGTAGTGCTAAAGTTTGTTAGTGCTTACTGAGAAATTTGAGCAAGTGCTGGGCTGTAGAATAAAGGTTGAGTGCTTATTTTGAGAGTTTGACTAGTTCTAAGGGAAAAATTGAAGAGCAGACTTTGTGGAGCCGGGAATAGTTTAAAACTGCTTAAACAGCGCTGCGTGACATTGTGCAATGTTGCACGAAGTGCAAAATCATGCAAAACCCGCTAAAGTGGGTTTTAAGGCAGGGAGTTTGAAAGAGATAGGAAATGGCCCGAAACGGCCAATAAGCTACTAGTTACTGGGCTGAGACCACTCCTCCAGGGATAGATAGGCTGCTCAGAGCTCCCCACTCTCACTGGTGAACAGAGAAGCTTCCTGCTATCCAAGTAAGAATATGGGCAACACAGGAACTATGACACAGCCTAGAATTCAGCAAGACCTGAAAACTGGACTATTCTAGTTCAGAAAAGGTGGGAAACAAGGATTTTTTTGTTTTGTTTTTCTTTTTTCACTTATACAACATAAACTAGGCACAAGAATACAGTAAATGCTTTAGATCGGCTAGCGCACTTGAGTGTGTAGCCTACAACAATTAAACAAGGCAAAAAAAAACAACTTTTAAAGTGCAAAACACAAAAAAATGCAGAAAAACAAACTTTGGAGAACAGCTGCATGACCGCCAAATCCTACACTAATGCCCTGTACAAACACGTAAACAAATGCATGGATCTCGCCATACCCAATAGAACCAAGATGCTCTCCTCCAAAACAAGGAAGCCAATCTGGTGGTCCCCTGCCATAAACAAACTCTACAACAGAAGGAGGAAACTGATGAGAAATAAGGTGAAGTCCCAAGACTGGAAAAACTCCCTTATCAGCCTCAACAAAAAGTTGAATTCCCTCATCAAATTCTCTAAAGCTAGCTATGAAAACAGAATTGCAGCAGACAGTAAAGACAACCACAAGGCCTTCTATAGTTATGTAAAGAATCTCCATGGTAATACCCAGATTTGCTTGGAGCTGTTGCACAATGGCACCTCCTATACTGAGCCAACAGATATTGCCAATATACTGGCCAACAGATTCAGTGCCAAATTTACACCTCTCTCCCCCCCACCAAAGGACCAATCACAATACCAGTAGATTGCCAGGCAGCCAATATTACTGCTGCACAGGTTAAAACAGCACTGTCCAAGGCCAAGAATACAGCTTCTATGGGACCTGACAATATCCCTGGCTGTGTTCTACATGAACTATAGAGTGAACTGACACTTCACCTGTGTGCCCTGTTCAATCAAAGCCTCACCTCAGGCTTTGTCCCTACCAAATGGTGCACTGCTACAGTCATTCCTCTCCACAAAGGAGGAGTGACTACAGACCCTGGGAACTATCGCCCCATTAGCCTGACAAGTCTGATATGCAAAGGTATGGAACGCATCATCATGGACCTAATAAAGAAGATATAGGGAATCTCCAAACTCTGGATCTCACACAGTTTGGTTTTGTGAGGGATAAATCATGCTTGCTCAACCTGGTTGACTTCTTTGAGTCAGTTACCAGAGCTGTGGATGAAGGCAAGGTGGTTCATATAGCCTACCTTGATCTGGCCAAGGCCTTTGATACCATTCCCCACTCAGGAATCTTAGAAACACTCGCTAGGTATCAACCCCTATATCACTAGGTGGATTGTAAACTGGCTCACAGATAGAACCCACAGTGTGAAAGAAGCTGACTCCAAGTCAGACTGTTGACTAGTCACAAGTGGAATCCCACAGGGTACAGTCCTGGGTCTTCTCCTGTTTGGTATTTACTTCTCTGAAGTCCAGGCCAACACGAAGGGACTCTGGCTGACAAAGTTCGCAGATGATTGGAAGTTGGGAGCCATAATTAACTCCCCAAGTGATGTTGACATCCTACAGAAAGGCCTTACTGAGATCAATGACTAGTGTCAGAACCATGGCCTTAAGCTCAATGCCAAAAAAAATGTGTCATCATCCCCTTTTGGAAAAACCCGGTTCCCATGAATTACCACATCGATGGTAGTCCACTGAACACAGAAGGCATCATAAGAGATCTGGGAACACAAGTTGACAGCAACCTCTCTTTTGACCACCACATTGGCACTGTGGTCAGAAAGTCCTTCTATGTGGCACATCTCATTACTAAGGGTTTTGCATCCAGGAAGAAAGAGGTCATTGTCTCCCTCTACTCTTCCCTCATAAGGCCAATCATCGAGTACAATGCCCCATTTGGCATGTACCTCACTAGACACCTACAACAACTGAGGAGGCCACAAAAATACCTCACAAAGAGGATCTTAGGCCGTAAACACTTGTCCTATATGGACAGACTCAAAAAACTCCAACTATTCTCTGTGTCATATCACCTACTTAGAGGCAATCTCTGCTTGACTTACAAAGCCATGTCTGACTCAGCTGTTAGAAATGCTACATCAAAAGAAATCTCAATCCCTCCACACTACACACTCCAGAGACCTCAATCTCATTACCATAATCAACAGAACAAGCTGCTGGGACAGGTTCGTAACCCAGAGATTGCCCATGTTATGGAACAGACTTGCCATACATGTCAATTGGAGCACCTCACTGGCCCTCTTCAAGAAAAATCTTGATGCGTGGACAGGAAATAAAAAATTCACCCTGGGGATCACTCCATTGGCTCTACTTGACAAAGGCACTGGGAACTACGGTCGGTGGCATGATGCCAGGGTAATCCTACGTGCTAGGCTTGTAATGGTTCCAGGGCCATTAGCCTAGTACAACCTATGAACCTTAAGTCTAGCTGAACAAACTGCTATCAATAGTGTGTGTCTTGTTTGTATGGTTTCTAAGACAAGAACAGCTGTTTGTGAACATCTAGAGAAAATGTTAAGTTTGGATAGATTACTGTACTGAATAACATTGTTCATATTTTTAAATATCATTTGCTTTTCACAGTATGTTCATATTGGTTTGGATTTTTGTATTTAAACTTAAATTAAAATGTCTAGCAGTACAAGGTTGTAAGCAGGCTGTTACTTGTGTGGCATTACACACCTTGTAGGTATTATCATGCAATTTCTTAACTTTAACTTTGCATTCTGCTTCAGCCAGTAAAGCTCTAAGTTATATCTTAAATGCCCTTCGGGTAAGTAATTCCCTGAATGAGAAAGGAAAATAATTCAAAACTTTGGACCAAGAATAGAGGAGACATTGCGTGTGCAAAGCAAGAAGTGGTCAGATACAGGAGATAAAAATGTTGATATGAGTTCTGAGACCTGCCTGCCTGAACTGGAATGGGATTGTTGCTGCCACGTCCTACAGCAGTTTCCGCAGGAAAGTTTGTGCTGTAAATTAAGGAGTGTTGCACAGCTTGACATCCTATTCTGCTGAGCTATTGTCTGCTGAGCATATCTGTGCAGCACACAAGAAGGAAGGAGAAAGTGATTCCACTATCAGGCTCTTTTGTACAACTGAGTTCAGGCTAGTCATGCATTGCACAGTGTTGTAACATTATCAATTTATTTTAGTCCTTCCAGATATTATTACGCTTATCTGTACTTTAACTAGGTAGGTGTGCTGATGCAAACAGTATATTCAGCTACAGCCAGGGCTATAAGGCAAAGAAAAGTTACATACACTGTATGGAATTCATATGAGTATACAGTCAGAATAAGAGTTACTTACAAAGAAAAGTAACAGACATTTAGTAGAATCTTATAAATATGCTTTCAAAAAGATGCATTTGATGTGTTTATGTTCAGTGAAGTTTATATACATATACAGTGGATTGTGCTGTCAGTTTTCATTTAACATGACAAAACACAAAGTAGTTAAAGTGAAACTAGGACATTTATATAACAGCTTGTCTAAAGTGAATAATTCACATCTATTTACATATGAGAACAGCAGCAGCCACTTTCTATTTATACATGACTACAAATGCTTCCAAATTATGTGTTGGAAAAAATGACTGCTAGAGCTTCTACAGAGGTGAGAGGGTCTTGTATCACTTTAGGATTCCTTCAGAATGAATTTACTCTGAAGGGAGCACAGAATAAATATTAGAATTGGCTGGTATAGCAGTTGCATTTTAATTTCTTTCTAAATAGTGGTTATTGTGACTCAGCTCCTGATTTCCTATGGTAGTTGTTTCCAGGCAACTGGATCAGTTTTGCTAAAGCTTCTTTCTTCTGTGTTGCTAACAAACTGTAAGCAGAGAAAGCATAATGTGTTGTCACTGTTGTCCCTTAAGTCATATGCTGATATTTTGTGAGTTCATTTGGTAAGGAAATACAGATGCAGTTATGCATTAACTTAAATGTAATGATGACAGGAGAATGGCTGTTGATACTGGTAGCTATTTGGCCTTAAGTGTTAGATATTGATGGTTAAATCGAGGGGAGAGGTGGATGAACATGCACACGTTTCTGACTGTAATCTGTATGGTAGAGGTGCTAGAATTTTAGTATGAAACTATTAAATGAACGGCATATTCCACTCTGGGTGTCAGCACTCTGCATTCCTCCTCCATAGCAAATGTGAGGAATGTATATGCATATTGCCACTGTACCTTTAAACCTAGACTGTACTGTTGATCTTTGACTCCATATAGGTTACAGGAAGTTGACTGTTTGCCATAATTTTACTGACTGTTACAGTGGCAGAGTTAATATTATTTGTCTTAAAACAGGATTGTCAGGTAGGCACTGCTGTCTGTTTCTAATATTCTACTAAAGTGTTATTTGCTGTATCCTAAGCAGCAGATACATGGCAATATGCTCCATTACTACCCCAATGTACTTGTCCTTTTCCCTTGTACATTACAACAGCAGAGCACTGCATGCTGTGTGCACCTTAAATTTCAATAAGTGTACTTACTTCAAATCCAACAGAATCAATGTACATGCCACAAGGTCAGCCCCATGTATCATCCTTCCTTCAATACCTACTGTTGTGATGCACTTAGGCAGTGAGGTGTTCACCTGGAAATGAAAGTCACAGATGATTATGTGCATCACACAGGCCTTTTTGGTGACGTTTCTTAAACAGAGCCCTTATTTTAATTTTATTTATAGTTGTTTGTGATTTTTGATGCTGTCCTTAAACATGATTTATTCTCTTGTGCTAGACCAGTGCCACTACAGGAAGTTATCTGTCTACCATTAAGAGAAGCCTCTACTAACATACATCAAACTGCTGGCGTTGCCGTTAATGTTGGCATGCATGCGCACTGAGTGATGATTTTCATAAGAAGAATGAATCCGCATATTCTAGAAAAATAAAGGCATCAACAAATATCAAGATAACAGGCATTATTATTCCTAATATGGGCAACAATATGGAAATCTGCTATGACCCCCACCACCAATGTCTCATGAATCTTCATGAAAGTAATGTTAACATTACAGAAACACTTCCCAAAAACAACTCTTTCCCTCAAATGTCACACTATCATATTAATAGCCAATGGCATGTTGTTACATATCGCTAGCCTGATGAAATATCTGAGTGTCATTAAGGCAATAATAGGTTTAGGCTTGCAGGTTGGCATAATGGTTAAGGTATTCACCTTGCAGACACATGGTATAGGGTTTGGTTCCTGTATTGAACATTACCTCTCCACTAGCAAATTCGCTCTCTGTGGGGTCAGTGTGTGTGATACTGTTGACCACCAATTCTCCACATGCTTGGATCCTACCCTTTAGATTATGTACGCAGCTGTAAAAGGCCTTATGGTTATCCTTAGCAGTACTTGCTAGGTTTCTCTCAAAGTAGCTCTTGTAGGATTTGACAAGTTGCCTTATTTGCCTGTTAAGGTTGAGGAGGGTGCTTTTCCATTGTTGGGTCCTTGTCTTTGTTTTTTTGGACAGCAGTTTTTTTGCATTTATTGTAGAGATTTTTGATGCTGGAAGTCCACTATGGCAGCTTGATGTTACTTGGATCTCTGGCTTTGATTCTATCTGGTACATCTGAGTTTATACACTTATGCAAGTGATTGTACAGGGCATTAGTGTAAGGTTTGGTGTAGTTACCACTTTTGGGTGGGGCTTGGGATGAATTTATACCTTCACCTAGGAGGGTGTAGTTTGCCTTGATAATGTTTTTTAGTCTGATTTCACCCTTTATGAGTTCTTGTGTTAGCATCACTTTGAAGGTGACTGATTTGTGGTCAGTTTTAACTAATGAGGGTCCAACAGATGTAGAAGTGCACCTGTCTGACATGATGGTGAGGACCAGATCTAAAATGTTTGTTCTTCTTCTTGGGATATAGGCAAGTTGTTCTAGGGCATTTGAATTCACAAAGTCAAGGAACATTTGTGCTAGCGGGTTTGGGCTAGAGTCAGTTACTCAGTTAATGGGATAATTGAAATCCAGCAACTGTCGGCTGTGAAAACTAATTTAATTAGTTAGACATTTGATAAAACTTCAAATGAAAACAACAGACCGGTTTCGGCTTGGATTTTACCTAGCCTTCATCAGTGTGAATTCATATTAAACAATTGAAGTCATTTATATGGTAGAATTGATTAAACACAAAAAATGATTGGTGAGCTCATAAATATGTATATAAACATTCATAAATATTCATTAAGTCCAGGCTGAAAAAGTGAACCCAGTTTTACTATCCATTTTTTCTCTTTTGTATTAAGTTTGCTGTGCCATCCTGATTTATGTGTTCTGTCACCTATTATTTTGTCAATGACAGTAAAATGAAATTTGGCTGTGCTATGTTTTAGAGTGTGTTTATATAATGCATTACTAGCTCTTTTACATTTGATGTCACTTAAATGTTCAGAGATGCGTAACCTGAAAGGTCTAGAGGTTTGGCCAATGTAAAAAGCATGACAATTGCAAGAAGCCATATAAATAATCCAATCAGTATTACAATTAGCAAAAAACTTAATATTATATACATTGCTGCTATTATTGCTGGAAAATTGTTTAGTTCTAAGTACATATTTGCAATTACTGCAATGTCCACATGGCATACAGCCTATGAGCTTATCACCCAATATTGTAGTTTGGGCCATCTGTAGATGTTTAGATTCAGAATGATGCTTATAATGATTGAAAAAGGCCCCCAAATTCTTCCCTTTCCTGAAAGAAAATAAACATTACTGAGGTATATAATTCGACAAAGCAGAATCCACTGAAAGAATATTCCAATGACGTTTTATGATGTCAATGAATTTGTTAGTATTCCTCCCATAAGTGGTAGTAAATCGCAAAGTATTATGTTTGTGTGAGAGTTTATTTTCCATTTGATTTTTGTATCTTAGAAGTTCATCCCTGGGCAGGTGTGATGCAGAATTCTTAGCTGTGGTGACATAACCCATACTGTAACCTCTTGCCCTAAATCTGCCAGTCAAATCATGACTAAAAGTTTGAAAAGTGTTGTCTTCTGAACAAATGCGTCTCATTCTGATAAACTGCGATTTTGGAATGTTCCTGGCTATATGTTTTGGATGAAAGCTGGATGCGTGGAGTAAAGTATTGTATTCTGGATATTTCCTGAATACTTGAGTACTGAGTGCATTATCTACATTTCTGGTTACCATGACATCCAAATAGGTAATCTTATGTTGATCAAAATTAACTGTAAAACGTAATCCCCATTTGTTGTCATTGAGGAATTGAACAAATTCCTGCAAGCATTCAGTATCCGACCTCCAAACCATCCAGCAATCATCTAAATATCTACTCCAAATGTCGATCTCCGGCAAATAAAGATTATGTGTATCATCATATATAATGTGATCCTCAATATATGCCATATATAAATCTGCATAAATAGGGGCAAAAGATGCCCCCATAGCAGTACCCCTAATTTGTAGATAACAATCTTTATCATAAAAAAACACATTTTTGGTAAGAACATGTTCAGTCAGACAAATCAAGAAGGTGTTAAAGCCAGGTTTATACATGTTAGATTTATAAAGCCAGTATTCAATGGCATCTAACCCTGCCCAGTGTGGTATGTTCGTATATAGTGAGCTTACATCCAAAGTGCATAACCACCAATCATCTTCAATCTGCATATCATTAATAATACCCAAAAACTGTGTAGTATCCTGTATTCTAGATCTTACACATTTAAGTAGAGGTTTCAAATATTTAGTCAGGTATTCAGAAAGTGGCTCAGTCAAAGATTTTTACTGTTGGTTTAAATCAATGGGATATCCTGTTGGACATTTTTACAAAGCTCACTATATACGAACATACCACACTGGGCAGGGTTAGATGCACACCTTCCTTAAGCCTCCATTTCATTTCTTAATTAGGCTTCTCTCTTTCAAAATAGGTTTAATAGGAACTACTCTGTTGAGCCCTGGAAATAAATTAGCTCTGAGGTTCATGATCCATTTGCTTTCTTCCTTTTCACTTTTGTTGACAATGTCTCCTCCACGGAGGTTAGTAGTCACATTTGAGATAGCCATAAAGCTAAATGAATGTCCTGAATTTTCAGACACATGTCCATATAGGGCATTGGTTACCACTTTATTCTTGATGTCTAACAGATGACGAAGTATCCGTTCCTTAAACTTTCTATTGGTCTTTCCTACATAATAGGCTTGGCACAAATTACAAGTGCCAACGTATATAACATTCTTGGTGTTGCAGTAGGCAAAACCAGAGTACTTATAGCATTTGTTAGTTACCGGATGAACAAAACTGTTGGAACATTTAATGTGGCTGCAAGCTTTGCAAAAGCCACATTTCCAAGTTCCTAAGCTATTTCTTCCTTCTGTACTCTGCTTGTTAGGTATTCCATCATAGTTGCACAATAAATCCTTTAAGTTCTTCTTGTTTTTATAACCAAACTTAGGTGTTTCCCCTACAATTCTCTTAATTTTGTCAGCAGTTAAGACTGGCCAAAATTTCTTGATGGTTTCACGGACATCAAAGGAGTCAGTGCTGTAGGTCATCATGCATCTGAGACTGTTGCTGTTCCCACATTTCTTCACATCACTCTGCTTCCATTTCGAGTATTATGGTTGCCCTTTGTTGTATCGAATGGACATTACTTTGCCTTTACTCATGACTAATTGTTTTTCATTATAGCCTCTTGAAGCAAAATTCTGTAATAGTTTGTCTTGTTCCTGCAGAAAATTATCATCGTCAGTACAGAGCTTGGATATCCTGGTCACTTGATTTTCAACAATATTCTGAAAAACATGTCTCGGGTGCATGCTATTGTAGTATAGCATATGGTTCCTCCAGTTTGGTTTCCTGAATATAGTGGTGCCGATTCCTTTGCTTTTATTCATTGAAATTCTCACGTCTAAGAACTCAATCTCATTTACTGATGTTTTCACTTCGAATCTTAGAAAGCTAGTCGTACTTGTTAAATAGTTGACAAAATCATTTAGGCGTTGCATACTGCCCTTCCATAGGAATATAACATCATCCACAAATCTATTATAAAAGATGATGCGTTCCTTCCATTAATTTTTCGTATCCATTTCCCATTGCCTTTCCCATTCAGCTAGGACTATATTGGCATAGCTGTTTGCACAGGGGGTGCCCATGGCTACCCCCCATTTATGCCAATAGTAGCTCTCACCATAGAGGAACACATTGCTCTCCAGGACCGATTGCAGGAAGCTGCATACTAGGTTCACATCCATGTTTACTTCAAAATGAGAGGCAAAGTCCCTTACTGCTTCTATTCCTATATCATTGGGTATGCAAGTGAATAAATTGTTGACGTCCATCATCACCAAAATGAGGTTGTCTATGGAGCTTTCTTGCTCCATTCTTTCATACAGTCTCTCCAGCAGCTGACCAGTGTCCCTCAAGACAGTATGTGCGAAAGGCAACAACTTCTTGAGTTCAGTTTCCACATAGATTGAAATGGGCTCAGTGACCCATCCTCTCCCCGAAACTATCGGGCTCAGAGGGGGGTCAACACTGTTCTTATGAATCTTAGGCAACCCTTTGATAACAGGTATAGTTGGATATACCATTTCAAGAAAGTCATATAGATTTTTATCAATTGCTCTAGTCATTAATTTGTCACACAGGACATTCTTTACTGAGGAAATCAATCTGTCTACTTGATACTTCTCGGTTTTGTGGTATGTATCACTATGGCTTGACATATCCTGCATTTTCTGGGCATACTGTGTTGAATTCATCACTATTAAAGCTCCTCCTTTGTCAGCTGGCCTGAAAATAACTCCTTTCGTTGTTTGCAATTCTTTTAATGTCTGAAACTCATCCTGTGTTAAATTGTAATAGTGTTTACTTTTTCCAGCAATAATAGCAGCAATGTATATAATATTAAGTTTTTTGCTAATTGTAATACTGATTGGATTATTTATATGGCTTCTTGCAATTGTCATGCTTTTTACATTGGCCAAACCTCTAGACCTTTCAGGTTACGCATCTCTGAACATTTAAGTGACATCAAATGTAAAAGAGCTAGTAATGCATTATATAAACACACTCTAAAACATAGCACAGCCACATTTCATTTTACTGTCATTGACAAAATAATAGATGACAGAACACATAAATCAGGATGGCACAGCAAACTTAATACAAAAGAGAAAAAATGGATAGTAAAACTGGGTTCACTTTTTCAGCCTGGACTTAATGAATATTTATGAATGTTTATACACATATTTATGAGCTCACCAATCATTTTTTGTGTTTAATCAATTCTACCATATAAATGACTTCAATTGTTTAATATGAATTCACACTGATGAAGGCTAGGTAAAATCCAAGCTGAAACCGGTCTGTTGTTTTCATTTGAAGTTTTATCAAATGTCTAACTAATTAAATTAGTTTTCACAGCCCACAGTTGCTGGCTTTTTTCTTTTTGTTCATGTTCATTTCAGCCGTGCAACAGTTTCCATGCAGGGGAAGGTTATTTGGATGCATAATTGAAATCTCCCATAACCAGTGTATTCAGTAAAATTTGGATTGTCTTCAGTTTGGTTAAGTAGGCTTCATGGGTGATGTGACCCACAGAGGGGGATCTATAACTGACTAGGACTTGAATGGGAGTCTTATCCACCATAACCTTGTCCTGGAGTAAAGCCATGGAGTTGTCCAGTCGGGTTCCTATTAGATGACCGAAGATGCATTATATAAAATCCATCTTGGTCAGACTTAAAACAACGAAAATGCAAAATAGCAAAGCAGCTTTTGAATTCTTTCCCAGGGAAAGAATTCACTTGGCTGCTTCCATTACTTTGCCATTTTCAGCACTGTAGTGCTATGTCGGAGTTGGTATATTTAAGTGGGGGGGGGGGCAAAGCCTCCCACTTTAAGTATTATTGAAATTTTTTTTCTTTTTTCTTTTTTGGAATAGCAATTTTTTTTCCCTTGGAAAAAAAATCGCTGTTCTGAGCTTTCGAGATTGTAAGCTTTCACTTACTTGGGTTCAGTTATTCATCGTTCACTTTTTTAGGCATTCGATGATATAATATAGACCCGTCCAGTCTAACTAGATGGGAGGTGAATTTATCTTTAATATAGATTGAAACACTGCCTCCTTTGGTTTTCACACATTCATTTTGTGGTCTAAAGGTGTGGAAGCCATTGTAACTTTGCAGGGCCAGTGTACTCTCTGAGGGCGTAAACCAGCTGTCTGTGACTGCACAGACATCTAAATCTTCCAGAGACAGAAGCACTTCCAGGAAGTGCAGTTTTTGGTTTAAGTTCCTAGCATTTAGCTTCATGACCCTTATTTTGTTCTGATTGGTTAATTTCACATCAGTAATGCTGTTTTCAAGGCCTTGCCTAAAAAAGGCACTATGGGGAGGCAAGAGCTTTTGCCAGCAGCCGAAAGCCTAGGGGTGCCAAGTGCAAACTGTCTCTGGCAAAGCAGTGAGGTTTGTCAACCATGCCTTCCCAGGCAGACAGGAACGGGATCCCCTTGGAATGTCAGCAAAAACTATGCCAATTATTGAAACAATAATTTTTTGTTTATAGTGTGGCATCAGTCTAGGTGAGGGTAGTATGCTGCTCAAAGCTAGGGACACACCTGCCTGGGACACATACTCAGAGAGCTCAACTATGTCTCTCTTCATATAGACCAGTGAAGTATGCCCCAGGCCATTCACACCAACATGAAGTATGACAGAGTCATAATGGTAATTGTTGCTGAGACACCTGAGCGCATGCGTGATTTGGCAAATCCTGGCACCTTTGAAACTACACAAGCCTCTAGAATTTGCTTCTGTACCTGTATCTCGTCTGACTGAAGAGGAGAAATTAGGTGTTTCAGTTTCTTAAACATTTCTTAAGTTACAGACATGACTAGAGTTTATCTTCGCATAAGGTACTACTTTAATCCTTTCTACAGATCTGTAACATATTGCTTTATTTCTTAGAAGAAATGCTTAGATTCTGAATTGAAACAAGCAGTGAGAAAATGTATTGTGAAAAGACTCTTAATTCCAAAATATCTATCACCTAATGACATTAAAAGAGGGAAAAATGCATACCAGTGGCAGCACATATATCAACTATGGCATGTTAACACAGAAATTAGGAATCAGGTTTTTTTTTTTTTCTGAAAGTCAACTAAGTGTTATAGGTTCATAGGTATATATTAAGCTAATGACCACCAGCCCTTTATAAACCTAACCATGAAACCCAACCCAATTGTGTTACTATGGATCATGGGCATTTATTAGGATGTGGAATGTTAAAAAGTTTTTAGAGGTTATTTGGGGGATATTTTAGTTTGTGCATTACTGACACATATCTGTCTCACTAACATGTCTTACTTATATCACAAGCAAAATTTAAATCCTTGGATCGAGTGTTTTGATGTTGCTCATTTTGTAGCTCTGCAAAAGGTCCATCAGAACTGGATATGACGATGCCTTTTATGTCAGGTATAGATCATCTCTCAGTAACCTCTCAGTAGGAGTCTGAGTATACAGATAGGTCTTTAAGGCGATCCATACAGGACAATGTGTTTATACCTTGGATTTTCCTGGTAAGGAACCTTTGTCAGAGTTCCAGCTGTTGCATATGTCTGATCAGGTACATGCTGAAGGGGGCATTATACTCAATGATGGGTCTGATAAGGACCGACTAAAGTGGCACTATGACTTCCTTGGAGCTGGATGCCATGTCCTTTCTTATACAGTGAGTGACATAGAAGGATTTTCTTAATCCCTTGGCTACAGATTGGTCAAAGGCTGGATTACTATCTACATATGTTCCCTGATCAATAACTGCCTGGTCAGCTCTTTGGGATGTCTTATCAATGGAGTTTTCCCAAAAGGCACTATAATGCATTTTTTGGCATTGAGATTTATTTTCCCCTCATCCATTGCCTTGGTGACCTTCTCAAAGAAGTCCGCCAAGTTTACTAGGCATGATGTTCCCTTGACAGAGCCAGACTGAGTTGGGTACAGTGCCTGAAGGCTGTCTATATATTTGTTGATCATTTCCATGATAACTCCTTCACTGGCTTTGCATATTAGGCTAATCAGACTCATAGATCTTTAGCTTCCAGGATCAGATGATGGTCCACCCTTGTGAAGTTGGATAACTACTGCAGTCCTCCGTTCTCATGGTACAGAGCCTATTTTGAGGCTATAGTTAAAAATTGACTCAAGTTGTCCTGATGGATCATGTTTCAAGCTATTTAGGAGGCATCCTGGGATGTTGACAGGGCCCATTAGGGAAGTGTTTTGGTCTTAGCGAGCACTGCCAGGACCTGCTCCCTATTAATAGTTGGGGGGTTATGCTAGCAAGTATTTCGTGGGGAGAGGTGGGGGAGTGGGGGGGTGAAGTTTGGACTGAATTTGTCAGCCAGCAAATTCACAGTGTCGCTCTGCTCAGTGAAGGTAGCACCATTGATCACCAGTTTGACTCACTGATGCGTGTTGCCTTTGAGGTTTCACATATAACTGTAAACGGTCTTGTTGTTGTCTTTACCCTGTAAGGCTATCTGGACCTTGTAATTGGCCTCACTGCACTTAATTAGTCCTCTTAGTTTATTGTTTATTTTAATTATAGAGCGCTTATCATTATGGGAGTTAGCCTTCCTAATTTTAGCCATGACTTTTTTTTCCTTTTGTTATATACCCTAGTAAGGTGAGGATTCCACATATGGTTTGTTATTAGACTTTATTTTTGGCTTACAGAAGCCTCTATGCAGTCATTTATATGGTTGTACATGGAGTCTGTGAACAATTCCACAAAGGATACTGTGAACTTTGGGTTGAGAGGAGCACTGAATTTTGATAAACTATCACTTAATAGGATGTAGTTTGCTTTGGAATAGTTCTTAACTGTTAAGGGTTTGCTGGGATTGCCAAGTTGATTTTTATTTCAAAGGAGACAGCTTTGTAGTCTGATCTCACCAGTGAGGAAATGACACGGGGGGGGGGGTGCAGCATTCTCCCATATTGGGAAGTACCAGGTCCAGTATGTTTAAACATCTGGTGGGTGTGAGCACTATTTGGTCAAGGGAATTTGTGTTAATAAAGTCCAGGAATCGTTGCGCCTGTGAATATGAGGCAGTGTGTGTTTCCCAGTCTATAGAGGGGTAGTTAGTCTGCCATGAAAAGGGTATTTGATTTAATGTTGAGTGTCTCTGGTAGATCTAGATACAGGCTATGGGATTCTAGGGACATAGAGGGTGGCCTATAGCTTGCTAAGATATAGTATGTTACTCTGTCTATGATGATTTGCACATGGATAAATTCCTGGGCATCATCCTGTTTAAACAACCTAGAGTTATGCTTGTTGCTAATATAGATTGGGACTCCTCCACCTTTGTCCCTGTCTGTGCAGTTGATGGTCTAAATTTGTGGACATCACTGAAGCCTTGCACTGCAGGAGTACTTTCTGCAGATTTAAGCCATGTCTCAATAATGGCACAAAAGTCTGTGTTCTCCAGAATAAGAAGAGCTTGTAAGGTACAGAGTTGCTTGTTTAGACTGCTAGCATTGAGTAGTAACACCTTTAGGTTTCTCAAGGTTTTATTTGTTATGTCAGTAGGTTTGTCAATTTGGCATTCCCTAAAAAGGCTGTAAGGTGCTAAATAAAGTTTTAGCCAATATTCTGAACCCTATAGGAGACAGGTGCAGACCATCCTTTGCAAAGCAACATGGTTTGTTAACTATGTCCTGCCATGCTGACAATTGTTGAATCCTTCTGAAAAGACACCAGAATCTAAGACAATTATTGAAGTCAATCATCTTTTTTGTGTACTGTGGCATCATCCTTGCTGAAGGTAGAATGCTACTCAATGCAAGGCCCATACCTGTCTGAGACACATTTTTCAGAGAGCTCAACAATGTTTCCATTGATAT
The DNA here is from genome assembly GCF_019279795.1 of Protopterus annectens. Taxonomy (NCBI): domain Eukaryota; kingdom Metazoa; phylum Chordata; order Ceratodontiformes; family Protopteridae; genus Protopterus; species Protopterus annectens. The sequence goes on from NC_056749.1 coordinate 699,888,929, forward strand.
AATCTAGGGAAGTATGTCTCAAGTCATTAACACCCACATAGACTATGACAGAGTCATACTGGTACCTGTGGTGTAGTGACTAGAGTGCGTAACTTGGTGGATCCTAGCTCCAGATGAGCAACTAACTGTTATATTCCACTTGTTCAGTCTGGTGAGTAGAGCATCTGTGTGTCATACAAAGGAGTCCTCTATGACAAGAGTTCTGGGTAATGTGTTTGCTTGCCTTATGGGCTTTGCTTTTGGGGCTCCACTGAGTGTGGGCATATATGTGGTGCTTGGTATTACTTTTGGGGAGTGCTTTAGAGATTGCTGAAGATAGACATTGTCATTTCTAGTCTTAGGAGATCTTTGAAGTTTGAGAAGATTGCTTTTTAGTGCCTCAGCATAAGCTGGTCTATGTGTGTGTGGTTGATGTAATGTCTATGTTCATGACAACCTTGTTTGTATGCAAAAGTTTTGCATCAAGTGAAATTGTGTATATGTATCTCCCGCATACTGCGTTTGTTTCTTTATGGATTAAATGGGTGCCTGTGAACATAAGACAATTACTACATTTTTTAAGGATGCCCATATATACCAAACGGGCTATGGAGACATTTGAAAATGGCATGCCCATGTTGTCCAGACCTGTATTTGGCTGGGCTACTGTAGGTTATGGACTGGGTTATGCAGAGGTCTCCTTGGGTTGTCTCTGGGGTTTGGCACAAGACTAGATTACATTGTACTAAGACTTGACAGTAGTGTTGTTTAATGTGCAGACTAGTTTCTCTAAGCTTGTCTCCATGCAATAGCTTTGTTTTAGCCACACTATGTTACAGAAGTGTATCTTTGGCTTTATGAGGCAGTAGAACTAAGTTACGCAGACTAGCACTGGCTGTAAAGTTGCCTTGTGTATTACCAAAATGGCCTTCAGGCTGCATAGATGAGGAATGGGAAGACTTGGCTAGAGGTACAGTTATCCTGTGACAGAAAGTAGCATGACTTCCCAAAATGGGCTTATGTACGATAGGCCACTCATGTATTCATTCCTACAGTTCTTGCTATAAGTCTGTCTTTCACCACCTTTTTGAATAAGGACCTGGAGGAGAGAATTTCATTGAGATGATCCTAGGACAGAGTGCTAAAAAAAGATTCTTTGCTTTGATTTATTCCAAAATGTTTTTATTCATTTTATAACACAATAACTTAACAGTATAGAAACAAGAAAAAACAAACTATATACAATGCCCATAACAACTAAAAAAGCAATATACATAGGAGAACACTTAATATTTCTCTAACAGATTAGACAGTTTTGTCCAAGCAATTAAATGATGGGTTGTGTTGTTAATCCTTGCTTTTATAGTAGCAATCTCATTCTTACAAATGTATTTCACAAGATGAATAAACTCAGCTTTAAAGACAGGAGAAGATTGGGACTTCCAGTTTTAGTAACAATTTTCCTTGCTGTAGAGAGAATAGACCATAGTAAGAATGTTTGGTTTTTAGGAATGACTTCAGGAACAGGAACATTGAAAAGGATAAGGGAGTCAGAAATTGTACAGTTGTCATTCCATAGAGCTTTACAAAGATATTTAAAGTCTAACCAAAATGGGGAAATTATTTTGCAATTAACAACCATATGTATCCAGTCAGTATCAGGGTGTCCACATCTCCAGCATTTCATTTAATCTTTCTTGTACACCATTGCTAGTCCTATTACTATTAAAAAGTAAGGTTTCATGTATTGATTTCCAATATGATATATAAGAAGTATTATTCCAAAGAAACACTATGTTAATAAATGTGTAGTTTAAATAAAAATCAATATTTGGAAACCATACACCTCCTGCATCCCAGCTTGTGGTGTGCCAGAAAAGAGAAATTCTTGTTTTTTTTTTTTTTTGGGATACCAAAATTAACTATTTTTTTGATAAATTATGTAGTGTGTTTTTAAGGTGTAATTAAGTGATTCATGTGATATCATTAAGCACCAGCGATAGTGGTGGTGCAGTAGCATTGTCGCCTCACAGCAAGACGCTGTCGTGTTCGATTCTCAGCTAGAGTGTCTTGTGTGTGGAGGCATGCGTGAATGGGTGTGCCTTTGTTGAAGGTTGTGCATCAGGGCTGGTAACTCGGCACGTAAAAATCCACTACCAAACATTAGCGTACCGGAGTTCCGCTGTGGCGACCCCTAACCGGGATAAGCCGAAAGACACAACAACAAAAACATGTGATATCATTAAGCAAGGGTATTTAAGGGCTGGGTTTGTAATGAAATTTGTTCTGATGAAGTCTCTTGAAGGAGAAGAAAGCGCTTAACCATTACCAATAATGTATGGCATTTATTTGCAATTCCTTTTGTCTCACCTGATTTGGAGTTGTGAGCTGTTGTGGTTTGAAGGTTCTCAAGTTTCAATTTGTGGTGGTCTTCATGAATTAATACTGATCAGAAAAAATTAGAGCAATAAACTAGCAGGCTGTAAAATTCCAAGTACTTTAATAAAATATCCTCATAAGTGCTTTCGGGTCAAGCCTTTCTTCAGATGAACATACAAAGCATTAAAACTTTTAAAAATATTTATACAAATTCAAATTGCTGACAGCCAATCTCATATCAATATTTTACCCTCCGTTTCTTGAGTGCAGGTTTTAAAGGTACAACACCATTCATACCTTGAGGGCAGACAGCCCGCAATTCTAAAATCCATCTCATCTTATTACATTCAGTTTTATTCACTATATCACCACCCCTAGCATTCAGACTAATTTTCTGAATAACCATAGAGGAAAATGTATGTGTGGGATTCTGTTCCACATGTTGATATAGCACATTGTGTACATCTTTCAAGTATACAGAAGATAAATGCTTCAATATTTTATCTTTAAATCTACAGTTAGTTTTACCAATGTAGAAACCTGTGCAGTTTATACATTGAGCCAGGTAAACTATATTGGTAGTCAATCAATCAGCATACATCTCAAAAACATCGCTCTTTTTGCTGTCTGAATGTATAAAATTATTCTGGTTATTGATGTATGAGCAGGCTTTGCAACGCCTGCATGGAAAAGTGCCCTGCCTTGTGGTAAATGATTTCACTTGTTCAGTGGGTAGCCTTTCATGGCATAATAAATCTTTAAAATTTCAATTACATTTAAAAGTAAATCTAGGTCTAATTCCCACAATAGCGGCTAACATTTCATCATTATTTTACTTTGAATTAATACTGAAAGAATATTATTAAATATTTCTGCTAAGATGGACATGAATATCTTGATTGGCCTGTATGATGTGGAAAGGTTGGGCTCTTTATTTGTTTTTAAGATGGGAGAGATGATAGAATATTTCCATGAGGGAGGGATGTTTGCTGTAGTTTTAACTTCCTGGAATGCACTGAGTAAGATTTTCAAGATGTTACCAGGTAAGAGTTTGTAAAATTCTGGAATTAGACCATCCAGCCCTGGTGCATTTTTTGTCTTGAGATTTTTTACTTGTTCCTTTAATTCTTTAAAGGAAAAGTGTTTATCTATATTATTAATATTGTGTTTGGATAGTTTATTTTTGAATATAATTAGCAAGAAAGTTGTCTATACTTTTATCACTTGTAGATAAGTTATTATTAATATACTTGTAATGTTTTTAAAACATAATGAGATATTTTTTAGATCTGTAACATTGATAGTCTGATTATTTCTAGTGTATATTATTTCTTTACTATGACTTTTTTTATTTAAAGGTTTAGATCTAATCACAATCCTGTGCATACTCTTGGGATTAATTGAGTAGGACTATAATCTGACTTTTTCCAGATTTATTGATATTTTATGCTGCATGATATCCTGATATTCCCTGTTCAGTTTACATATGTCAGCTAATGCAGATTTGTCATTTGATGTAAGTTTTAGTTTTAGTTCATCAATTTCTTTTTATATGACTACCAGTTTTTTATCCCACTCTTTCCTTTTATTTATATACCAAAACGTTTGACTCTCTCAAAGAAGCATCCGCATTTGTCTAAACAAAAATCTTTTAAGTCAACCTGAACCCATGGATTCTTCAATGAACTTAAAAAAATAAAAAATGAGTGGACTACTAAATAAAAAATGAAACCCAGAGACAAATGATTATACATAACTTCACATTTCATGCAAGTTTTTGTTTTCTCCCTTCTAAATAATGTGGAATTATGCACAGAAGGTAATGTAACTTTTTTCTCCCCTATTATCTTTCCCACAACAATGCTAACTTTATAGATAATATATATATATATTACTCAAAATTCAAGTAAATCAAAATCTTATCCAACTGCAAACTACTATTTTAGACTTTTATCTCTTTATATACATGGCATAACAGTAGTGAAATTGTATAAAACCATTTATTCATTTCATATGTTTATATATATTTCTTTTATATCCTATACTTATTTCTTCATGTATGTGCCTTCCCTTTCTGTTCAGTCCTAGTGTCATAGTATTTAATCACTGCAGGAGACAGAAATGCTTACTGTGTTACTGTTAAAACGATTCTTTGCTTAACAATGAGATCCAGCATGCTCATCTTCAACTTAAAGAAACAAGTCTTCAGCAGCTCCTGTTACTGTCTCTGTATAACACAGCTAAACTTATTGGAAACCAGGAAAAAACAATGGCATGAAAATAAATTTTCTGGATACAATTTACAAAAATGGAAATTTTCCTCGGCTACGTAACAGTCATAGATTTACCCAGTTTTCTTCACTGGTTGTCATAATGGACAAGAAAGGTGAAGAAAATTAAAACAGTGCATAACATAAAGTACAGTATTTTAAAAAAAGTTAGTAAACAGTGTAGATGAATAGCAAGTTGACAGCTAACTAAAACAAGAATCTGTATGATTTGGTATATGTACGCAACTGGTATAAAAATAAGTTAAGGCAGCCACATGCACTTTCACATAGTGAAACAAAAGGGTGCATCACTCAGCTAGACTGAAACCTTTGCATGGAGGCACACCTGTCAACCTCTTAGAGCAAAAAATCTGGTCAAAACCATGAAGAATGGGGTGACAAAGGCCCAAAAATAAGGACATTTTTTTAAATATTGCTCTTACAAACAGAATAACAGGTTTTGCAATAGCATGCATTTTCTGACAGGTATGAAGGCTAAAACTCATATGCCTTTCATTATTTTCTAACTTCAGTTCTCAATGCTTTGCCAATGATTTGCCAGAAAAACAAAATTTTGAGGTCTTTCCAGGCTTAATAGTTGTTGTTGAAGCACCTACCAAGAGGAGAAAATGCTGAGAGAAGGAAGGAGCCACTTTTGAGATTTTAAGTATTTTCTTCTGGTTTATTTCTTAGAAAAACTGCATTGCCGCCTACTTTTCAGTGTTTTCCTGCTTGCAAAAGTTGACATCTGTGTTAGAAACAGTATTTAGAACATACCTAAAGCCTGTTTATTGCATTTTTTGTGTTGCACTTAATTTAAAATCGTTTTTTCTTAAAATTGCATTTTACCTGCATCTGACCAAGCACACATGCGTTGGGGTAATTTATTGCACTGTTCTGACTAGTTTGCTACTTATGTGTCTCTGTTATCCTTAAACAGAAAAACAAAAAAATCTTGCTATTTTCCCACTTTCTATCATTTAAAAAAAGTTCAGTTACAGAGCTGCTGTTCTGAACTGTTTGTAAGTTTCTATGAGGCCAGTGCTTACTTGGGCTAAAGGGAAGTCTCTGTGTTCACCAGTGGCAGTGGTTAACACTGAGCAGCCTGCCTGTCCCCGTAGGAGTGGTTACTCCCTAGAAACTGTAGTTTTATTTTCCATTTTGGGTCAATTCCAAACTCCTTGATCTCTCGCTTTTAAACCCCTGCAACCGCGTGGTTTTGGTGTCTTTCCAGGCTTGATAGTTGTTGCTGAAGCACCTACCAAGAGGAGAAAATGCTGAGAGAAGAAAGGAGCCACTTTTGAGATTTTAAGTATTTTCTTCTGATTTATTTCTTAGAAAAAACTGCATCGCTGCCTACTTTTTGGTGTTTTCTTGCTTGCAAAAGTTGACATCTGTGTTAGGAACAGTATTTAGAACATACCAAGAGCCTGTTTATTGCATTTTTTGTGCTGCACTTAATTTAAATTATTTTTTCTTAAAGTTGCATTTTCCCTGCCTCTGACCTAGCGCACACGTGTTGGGGTCATTTATTGCACTGTTCTGACTAGTTTGCTACTTGTGTGTCTCTGTTATCCTTAAACAAAAACAAACAAAAAAATCTTGCTATTTTCCCACTTTCTATAATTTAAAAAAAGTTCAGTTGCAGAGCTGCTGTTCTGAACTGTTTGTAAGTTTCTTGGAGGCCAGTGCTTACTTAGGCTAAAGGGAAGTCTCTGTGTTCACCAGTGGCAGTGGTTAACACTGAGCAGCCTGCCTGTCCCTGTAGGAGTGGTTACTGCCTAGAAACTGTAGTTTTATTGTCCATTTTGAGTCAATTCCAAACTCCTTGCTCTCTAACTTTTAAAACCCTGCAACCACATGGTTTTGGTGTCTTTCCAGGCTTGATAGTTGTTGCTGAAGCACCTACCAAGAGGAGAAAATGCTGAAAGAAGAAAGGAGCCACTTTTGAGATTTTAAGTATTTTCTTCTGATTTATTTCTTAGAAAAACTGCATTGCCGCCTACTTTATGGCATTTTCTTGCTTGCAAAAGTTGACATCTGTGTTAGAAACAGTATTTAGAACATACCTAGAGCCTGTTTATTGCATTTTTTTGTGTTGCACTTAATTTTAAATAGTTTTTTCTTAAAATTGCATTTTACCTGCCTCTGACCTAGCACACACATGTTGGGGTCATTTATTGCACTGTTCTGACTAGTTTGCTACTTGTCGGTCTCTGGTATCCTTAAACAAAAGCAAAAAAACAAAAAAATGTTGCTATTTTCCCACTTTCTATAATTTAAAAAAAGTTCAGTTACAGAGTTGCTGTTCTGAACTGTTTGTAAGTTTCTAGGAGGCCAGTGCTTACTTGGGCTAAAGGGAAGTCTCTGTGTTCACCAGTGGCAGTGGTTAACACTGAGCAGCCTACCTGTCCCTGTAGGAGTGGTGACTGCCTAGAAACTGTGGTTTTATTGGCCATTTTGGGTCAATTCCAAACTCCTTGCTCTCTCCCTCTTAAAACCCTGCAACCACGTGGTTTTGGTGACTTTCCAGACTTGATAGTTGTTGCTGAAGCACCTACCAAGAGGAGAAAATGCTGAGAAAAGAAAGGAGACACTTTTGAGATTTTAAGTATTTTCTTCTGATTTATTTCTTAGAAAAACTGCATTGCCACCTATGTTTTGGCATTTTTTGCTTGCAAAATTTGATGTCTGTGTTAGAAACAGTATTTAGAACATACCTAGAGCCTGTTTATTGCATTTTTTGTGTTGCACTTAATTTAAAATTGTTTTTTCCTAAAATTGCATTTTACCTGCATCTGACCTAGCACACACGTGTTGGGGTCATTTATTGCACTGTTCTGACTAGTTTGCTACTTGTGTGTCTCTGCTATCCTTAAACAAAAACAAAAAAACAAAAAAGTCTTGCTATTTTCCAACTTTCTATAATTTAAAAAAAGTTCAGTTACAGAGTTGCTGTTCTGAACTCTTTGTAAGTTTCTTAGAGGCCAGTGCTTACTTGGGCTAAAGGGAAGTCTCTGTGTTCACCAGTGGCAATGGTTAACACTGAGCAGCCTGCCTGTCCCTGTAGGAGTGGTTACTGCCTAGAAACTGTAGTTTTATTGGCCATTTTGGGTCAATTCCAAACTCCTTGCTCTCTATCTCTTAAAACCCTGCAACAAAGTGGTTTTGGCATCTTTCCAGGCTTGATAGTTGTGCTGAAGCACCTACCAAGAGGAGAAAATGCAGAGAGAAAAAAGGAGCCTCTTTTAAGATTTTAAGTATTTCCTTCTGACTTATTTCTTAGAAAAACTGCATTGTCGCCTACTTTTCGGCCTTTTTTGCTTGCAAAAGTTGATGTGTGTGTTAGAAACAGTATTTAGAACATACCTAAAGCCTGTTTATTGCATTTTTTGTGTTGCACTTAATTTAAAATAATTTTTTCTTAAAATTGTATTTGACCTGCCACTGATCTAGCACACACGTGTTGGGGTCATTTATTGCACTGTTCTGACTATTTTGCTACTTGTGTGTCTCTGTTTTCCTTAAACAAAAACAAAAAAATTTAAAAACTTGCTATTTTCCAACTTTCTATAATTTAAAAAAAAGTTCAGTTACAGAGTTGCTGTTCTGAACTCTTTGTAAGTTTCTTGGAGGCCAGTGCTTACTTGGGCTAAAGGGAAGTCTCTGTGTTCACCAGTGGCAATGGTTAACACTGAGCAGCCTGCCTGTCCCTGTAGGAGTGGTTACTGCCTAGAAACTGAAGTTTTATTGGCCATTTTGGGTCAATTCCAAACTCCTCGCTCTCTGTCTCTTAAAACCCTGCAACCACATGGTTTTGGTGTCTTTCCAGGCTTGATAGTTGTTGCTGAAGCACCTACCAAGAGGAGAAAATGCAGAGAGAAGAAAGGAGCCACTTTTAAGATTTTAAGTATTTTCTTCTGATTTATTTCTTAGAAAAATTGCATTGCCACCTACTTTTCAGCATTTTTTGCTTGCAAAAGTTGATGTCTGTGTTAGAAACAGTATTTAGAACATACCTAGAGCCTGTTTATTGCATTTTTTTGTGTTGCACTTAATGTAAATTGTTTTTTCTTAAAATTGCATTTTACCTGCCTCTGACCTAGCACACACGTGTTGGGGTCATTTATTGCACTGTTCTGACTAGTTTGCTACTTGTGTGTCTCTGCTATCCTTAAACAAAAGCAAAACAAAACAAAAAAATCTTGCTATTTTCCCACTTTCTATAATTTAAAAAAAGTTCAGTTACAGAGTTGCTGTTCTGAACTGTTTGTAAGTTTCTAGGAGGTTAGTGCTTACATGGGCTAAAGGGAAGTCTCTGTGTTCACCAGTGGCAGTGGTTAACACTGAGCAGCCTGCCTGTCCCTGTAGGAGTGGTTACTGCCTAGAAACTGTGGTTTTATTGGCCATTTTGGGTCAATTCCAAACTCCTTGCTCTCTCTCTCTTAAAACCCTGCAACCGCGTGGTTTTGGTGACTTTCCAGACTTGATAGTTGTTGCTGACGCACCTACCAAGAGGAGAAAATGCTGAGAAAAGAAAGGAGACACTTTTGAGATTTTAAGTATTTTCTTCTGATTTATTTCTTAGAAAAACTGCATTTCCACCCACGTTTCGGCATTTTTTGCTTGCAAAAGTTGATGTCTGTGTTAGAAACAGTATTTAGAACATACCTAGAGCCTGTTTATTGCATTTTTTGTGTTGCACTTAATTTAAAATCGTTTTTTCCTAAAATTGCATTTTACCTGCCTCTGACCTAGCACACACATGTTGGGGTCATTTATTGCACTGTTCTGACTAGTTTGCTACTTGTGTGTCTCTGCTATCCTTAAACAAAAACAAAAAAACAAAAAAGTCTTGCTATTTTCCAACTTTCTACAATTTAAAAAAAGTTCAGTTACAGAGTTGCTGTTCTGAACTCTTTGTAAGTTTCTTGGAGGCCAGTGCTTACTTGGGCTAAAGGGAAGTCTCTGTGTTCACCAGTGGCAGTGGCTAACACTGAGCAGCCTGCCTGTCCCTGTAGGAGTGGTTACTGCCTAGAAACTGTAGTTTTATTGGCCATTTTGGGTCAATTCCAAACTCCTTGCTCTCTATCTCTTAAAACCCTGCAACAAAGTGGTTTGGGCATCTTTCCAGGCTTGATAGTTGTTGCTGAAGCACCTACCAAGAGGAGAAATTGCAGAGAGAAGAAAGGAGCCACTTTTAAGATTTTAAGCATTTTCTTCTGACTTATTTCTTAGAAAAACTGCATTGCCGCCTACTTTTCAGCCTTTTTTGCTTGCAAAAGTCGATGTCTGTGTTAGAAACAGTATTTAGAACATACCTAAAGCCTGTTTATTGCATTTTTTGTGTTGCACTTAATTTAAAATCATTTTTTCTTAAAATTGTATTTTACCTGCCACTGATCTAGCACACACGTGTTGGGGTCATTTATTGCACTGTTCTGACTAGTTTGCTACTTGTGTGTCTCTGTTTTCCTTAAACAAAAACAAAAAAATTAAAAAACTTGCTATTTTCCAACTTTCTATAATTTAAAAAAAAGTTCAGTTACAGAGTTGCTGTTCTGAACTGTTTGTAAGTTTCTTGGAGGCCAGTGCTTACTTGGGCTAAAGGGAAGTCTCTGTGTTCACCAGTGGCAATGGTTAACACTGAGCAGCCTGCCTGCCCCTGTAGGAGTGGTTACTGCCTAGAAACTGAAGTTTTATTGGCCATTTTGGGTCAATTCCAAACTCCTTGCTCTCTATCTTTTAAAACCCTGCAACCACATGGTTTTGGTGTCTTTCCAGCCTTGATAGTTGTTGCTGAAGCACCTACCAAGAGGAGAAAATGCAGAGAGAAGAAAGGAGCCACTTTTAAGAATTTAAGTATTTTCTTCTGATTTATTTCTTAGAAAAACTGCATTGCCACCTACTTTTCAGCATTTTTTGCTTGCAAAAGTTGATGTCTGTGTTAGAAACAGTATTTAGAACATACCTAATGCCTGTTTATTGCATTTTTTTGTGTTGCACTTAATTTAAAATAGTTTTTTCTTAAAATTGTATTTTACCTGCCTCTGATCTAGCACGCACGTGTTGGGGTCATTTATTGCACTGTTCTGACTAGTTTGCTACTTGTGTGTCTCTGTTTTCCTTAAACAAAAACAAAAAAATTAAAAAACTTGCTATTTTCCAACTTTCTATAATTTAAAAAAAAGTTCAGTTACTGAGTTGCTGCTCTGTACTGTTTGTAAGTTTCTTGGAGGCCAGTGCTTACTTGGGCTAAAGGGAAGTCTCTGTGTTCACCAGTGACAGTGGTTAACACTGAGCAGCCTGCCTGTCCCTGTAGGAGTGATTACTGCCTAGAAACTGTAGTTTTATTGGCCATTTTGGGTCAATTCCAAACTCCTTGCTCTCTATCTCTTAAAACCCTGCAACCACGTGGTTTTGGTGTCTTTCCAGGCTTGATAGTTGTTGCTGAAGCACCTACCAAGAGGAGAAAATGCTGAAGGAAGAAAGGAGCCACTTTTGAGATTTTAAGTATTTTCTTCTGATTTATTTCTTAGAAAAACTGCATTGCCACCTACTTTACGGCATTTTCTTGCTTGCAAAAGTTTATATCTGTGTTAGAAACAGTATTTGGAACATACCTAGAGCCTGTTTATTGCATTTTTTTGTGTTGCACTTAATTTAAAATTGTTTTTCCTTAAAATTGCATTTTACCTGCCTCTGACCTAGCACACATGTGTTGGGGTCATTTATTGCACTGTTCTGACTAGTTTGCTACTTGTGTGTCTCTGCTATCCTTAAACAAAAGCAAAAAAACAAAAAATTCTTGCTATTTTCCCACTTTCTATAATTTAAAAAAAGTTCAGTTACAGAGTTGCTGTTCTGAACTCTTTGTAAGTTTCTTGGAGGCCAGTGCTCACTTGGGCTAAAGGGAAGTCTCTGTGTTCACCAGTGGCAGTGTTTAACACTGAGCAGCCTGCCTGTCCCTGTAGGAGTGGTTACTGCCTAGAAACTGTAGTTTTGTTGGCCATTTTGGGTCAATTCCAAACTCCTTGATCTCGCTCTCTTAAAACCCTGCAACTGCGTGGTTTTGGTGACTTTCCAGACTAGATAGTTGTTGCTGAAGCACCTACCAAGAGGAGAAAATGCTGAGAAAAGAAAGGAGCCACTTTTGAGATTTTAAGTATTTTCTTCTGATTTATTTCTTAGAAAAACTGCATTGCCATCTACTTTTCAGCGTTTTTTGCTTGCAAAAGTTGACGTCTGTGTTAGAAACAGTATTTAGAACATACCTAGAGCCTGTTTATTGCATTTTTTTGTGTTGCACTTAATGTAAATTGTTTTTTCTTAAAATTGCATTTTACCTGCCTCTGACCTAGCACACACATGCTGGGGTCATTTATTGCACTGTTCTGACTAGTTTGCTACTTGTGTGTCTCTGCTATCCTTAAACAAAAAAAAAAACAAAAAAATCTTGCTATTTTCCTACTTTCTAAAATTTAAAAAAAGTTCAGTTACAGAGTTGCTGTTCTGAACTGTTTGTAAGTTTCTAGAGGGCCAGTGCTTACTTGGGCTAAAGAGAAGTCTCTGTGTTCACCAGTGGCAGTGGTTAACACTGAGCAGCCTGCCTGTCCCTGTAGGAGTGGTTACTGCCTAGAAACTGTAGTTTTATTGGCCATTTTGGGTCAATTCCAAACTCCTTGCTCTCTATCTCTTAAAACCCTGCAACCACGTGGTTTTGGTGACTTTCCAGACTTGATAGTTGTTGCTGAAGCACCTACCAAGAGGAGAAAATGCTGAGAAAAGAAAGGAGCCACTTTTGAGATTTTAAGTATTTTCTTCTGATTTATTTCTTAGAAAAACTGCATTGCCGCCTACTTTTCGGCATTTTTGCTTGCAAAAGTTGATGTCTGTGTTAGAAACAGTATTTAGAACATACCTAGAGCCTGTTTATTGCATTTTTTTGTGTTGCACTTAATGTAAATTGTTTTTTCTTAAAATTGCATTTTACCTGCCTCTGACCTAGCACACACGTGTTGGGGTCATTTATTGCACTGTTCTGACTAGTTTGCTACTTGTGTGTCTCTGCTATCCTTAAACAAAAGCAAAACAAAACAAAAAAATCTTGCTATTTTCCCACTTTCTATAATTTAAAAAAAGTTCAGTTACAGAGTTGCTGTTCTGAACTGTTTGTAAGTTTCTAGGAGGTTAGTGCTTACATGGGCTAAAGGGATGTCTCTGTGTTCACCAGTGGCAGTGGTTAACACTGAGCAGCCTGCCTGTCCCTGTAGGAGTGGTTACTGCCTAGAAACTGTAGTTTTATTGGCCATTTTGGGTCAATTCCAAACTCCTTGATCTCTCTCTCTTAAAACCCTGCAACCGCGTGGTTTTGGTGACTTTCCAGACTTGATAGTTGTTGCTGAAGCACCTACCAAGAGGAGAAAATGCTGAGAAAAGAAAGGAGCCACTTTTGAGATTTTAAGTATTTTCTTCTGATTTATTTCTTAGAAAAACTGCATTTCCACCTACTTTTCAGCATTGTCTTGCTTGCAAAAGTTGATATCTGAGTTAGAGACAGTATTTAGAACATACCTAGAGCCTTTTTATTGCATTTTTTGTGTTGCACTTAATCTAAAATCGATTTTTCCTAAAATTGCATTTTACCTGCCTCTGACCTAGCACACACATGTTGGGGTCATTTATTGCACTGTTCTGACTAGTTTGCTACTTGTGTGTCTCTGCTATCCTTAAACAAAAACAAAAAAAGAAAAAAATCTTGCTATTTTCCCACTTTCTATAATTTAAAAAAAGTTCAGTTACAGAGTTGCTGTTCTGAACTGTTTGTAAGTTTCTTGGAGGCCAGTGCTTACTTGGGCTAAAGGGGAGTCTCTGTGTTCACCAGTGGCAGTGGCTAACACTGAGCAGCCCTGCCTGTCCCTGTAGGAGTGGTACTGCCTAGAAACTGTAGTTTCATTGGCCATTTTGGGTCAATTCCAAACTCCTTGATCTCTCTCTCTTAAAACCCTGTAACAAAGTGGTTTGGGCATCTTTCCAGGCTTGATAGAGTTTGCTGAAGCACCTACCAAGAGGAGAAAATGCTGAGAGAAGAAAGGAGTCACTTTTAAGATTTTAAGAATTTTTTTCTGATTTATTTCTTAGAAAAACTGCATTTCCACCTACTTTTCAGCCTTTTTTGCTTGCAAAAGTCGATGTCTGTGTTAGAAACAGTATTTAGAACATACCTAAAGCCTGTTTATTGCATTTTTTGTGTTGCACTTAATTTAAAATCATTTTTTCATAAAATTGTATTTTACCTGCCACTGATCTAGCACACACGTGTTGTGGTCATTTATTGCAGTGTTCTGACTAGTTTGCTACTTGTGTGTCTCTGTTATCCTTAAACAAAAACAAAAAACAAAAAAATCTTGCTATTTTCCAACTTTCTATAATTTAAAAAGTTCAGTTACAGAGTTGCTGTTCTGAACTGTTTGTAAGTTTCTTGGAGGCCAGTGCTTACTTGGGCTAAAGGGAAGTCTCTGTGTTCACCAGTGGCAATGGTTAACACTGAGCAGCCTGCCTGCCCCTGTAGAAGTGGTTACTGCCTAGAAACTGAAGTTTTATTGGCCATTTTGGGTCAATTCCAAACTCCTTGCTCTCTATTTTTTAAAACCCTGCAACCACATGGTTTTGGTGTCTTTCCAGCCTTGATAGTTGTTGCTGAAGCACCTACCAAGAGGAGAAAATGCAGAGAGAAGAAAGGAGCCACTTTTAAGAATTTAAGTATTTTCTTCTGATTTATTTCTTAGAAAAACTGCATTGCCACCTACTTTTCAGCATTTTTTGCTTGCAAAAGTTGATGTCTGTGTTAGAAACAGTATTTAGAACATACCTAATGCCTATTTATTGCATTTTTTTGTGTTGCACTTAATTTAAAATAGTTTTTTCTTAAAATTGTATTTTACCTGCCTCTGATCTAGCACGCACGTGTTGGGGTCATTTATTCCACTGTTCTGACTAGTTTGCTACTTGTGTGTCTCTGTTTTCCTTAAACAAAAACAAAAAAATTAAAAAACTTGCTATTTTCCAACTTTCTATAATTTAAAAAAAAGTTCAGTTACTGAGTTGCTGCTCTGTACTGTTTGTAAGTTTCTTGGAGGCCAGTGCTTACTTGGGCTAAAGGGAAGTCTCTGTGTTCACCAGTGGCAGTGGTTAACACTGAGCAGCCTGCCTGTCCCTGTAGGAGTGATTACTGCCTAGAAACTGTAGTTTTATTGGCCATTTTGGGTCAATTCCAAACTCCTTGCTCTCTATCTCTTAAAACCCTGCAACCACGTGGTTTTGGTGTCTTTCCAGGCTTGATAGTTGTTGCTGAAGCACCTACCAAGAGGAGAAAATGCTGAAGGAAGAAAGGAGCCACTTTTGAGATTTTAAGTATTTTCTTCTGATTTATTTCTTAGAAAAACTGCATTGCCACCTACTTTTCAGCATTTTCTTGCTTGCAAAAGTTTATATCTGTGTTAGAAACAGTATTTAGAACATACCTAGAGCCTGTTTATTGCATTTTTTGTGTTGCACTTAATTTAAAATTGTTTTTTCTTAAAATTGCATTTTACCTGCCTCTGACCTAGCACACATGTGTTGGGGTCATTTATTGCACTGTTCTGACTAGTTTGCTACTTGTGTGTCTCTGCTATCCTTAAACAAAAGCAAAAAAACAAAAAATTCTTGCTATTTTCCCACTTTCTATAATTTAAAAAAAGTTCAGTTACAGAGTTGCTGTTCTGAACTCTTTGTAAGTTTCTTGGAGGCCAGTGCTTACTTGGGCTAAAGGGAAGTCTCTGTGTTCACCAGTGGCAGTGTTTAACACTGAGCAGCCTGCCTGTCCCTGTAGGAGTGGTTACTGCCTAGAAACTGTAGTTTTGTTGGCCATTTTGGGTCAATTCCAAACTCCTTCATCTCTTTCTCTTAAAACCCTGCAGCCGCATGGTTTTGGCATCTTTCCAGGCTAGATAGTTGTTGCTGAAGCACCTACCAAGAGGAGAAAATGCTGAGAGAAGAAAGGAGCCACTTTTGAGATTTTAAGTATTTTCTTTTGATTTATTTCTTAGAAAAACTGCATTGCCATCTACTTTTCAGCGTTTTTTGCTTGCAAAAGTTGACGTCTGTGTTAGAAACAGTATTTAGAACATACCTAGAGCCTGTTTATTACATTTTTTTGTGTTGCACTTAATGTAAATAGTTTTTTCTTAAAATTGCATTTTACCTGCCTCTGACCTAGCACACACATGTTGGGGTCATTTATTGCACTGTTCTGACTAGTTTGCTACTTGTGTGTCTCTGCTATCCTTAAACAAAAGCAAAACAAAACAAAAAAATCTTGCTATTTTCCTACTTTCTAAAATTTAAAAAAAGTTCAGTTACAGAGTTGCTGTTCTGAACTGTTTGTAAGTTTCTAGAGGGCCAGTGCTTACTTGGGCTAAAGAGAAGTCTCTGTGTTCATCAGTGGCAGTGGTTAACACTGAGCAGCCTGCCTGTCCCTGTAGGAGTGGTTACTGCCTAGAAACTGTAGTTTTATTGGCCATTTTGGGTCAATTCCAAACTCCTTGCTCTCTATCTCTTAAAACTCTGCAACCACGTGGTTTTGGTGACTTTCCAGACTTGATAGTTGTTGCTGAAGCACCTACCAAGAGGAGAAAATGCTGAGAAAAGAAAGGAGCCACTTTTGAGATTTTAAGTATTTTCTTCTGATTTATTTCTTAGAAAAACTGCATTGCCGCCTACTTTTCGGCATTTTTGCTTGCAAAAGTTGATGTCTGTGTTAGAAACAGTATTTATAACATACCTAGAGCCTGTTTATTGCATTTTTTGTGTTGCACTTAATTTAAAATTGTTTTTTCCTAAAATTGCATTTTACCTGCCTCTGACCTAGCACACACATGTTGGGGTCATTTATTGCACTGTTCTGACTAGTTTGCTACTTGTGTGTCTCTGCTATCCTTAAACAAAAACAAAAAAACAAAAAAGTCTTGCTATTTTCCAACTTTCTATAATTAAAAAAAGTTCAGTTACAGAGTTGCTGTTCTGAACTGTTTGTAAGTTTCTTGGAGGCCAGTGCCTACTTGGGCTAAAGGGAAGTCTCTGTGTTCACCAGTGGCAGTGGTTAACACTGAGCAGCCTGCCTGTCCCTGTAGGAGTGGTTACTGCCTAGAAACTGTAGTTTTATTGTCCATTTTGGGTCAATTCCAAACTCCTTGCTCTCTATCTCTTAAAACCCTGCATCCACGTGGTTTTGGTGTCTTTCCAGGCTTGATAGTTGTTGCTGAAGCACCTACCAAGAGGAGAAAATGCTGAAAGAAGAAAGGAGCCACTTTTGAGATTTTAAGTATTTTCTTCTGATTTATTTCTTAGAAAAACTGCATTGCTGCCTACGTTTCAGCATTTTTTGCTTGCAAAAATTGATGTCTGTGTTAGAAACAATATTTAGAACATACCTAGAGCCTGTTTATTGCATTTTTTGTGTTGCACTTAATTTAAAATCGTTTTTTCTTAAAATTGCATTTTACCTGCCTCTGACCTAGCACACACATGTTGGGGTCATTTATTGCACTGTTCTGACTAGTTTGCTACTTGTGTGTCTCTGCTATCCTTAAACAAAAACAAAAAAAACAAAAAAGTCTTGCTATTTTCCCACTTTCTATAATTTAAAAAAAGTTCAGTTACAGAGTTGCTGTTCTGAACTCTTTGTAAGTTTCTTGGAGGCCAGTGCTTACTTGGGCTAAAGCGAAGTCTCTGTGTTCACCAGTGGCAGTGGTTAACACTGAGAAGCCTGCCTGTCCCTGTATGAGTGGTTACTGCCTAGAAACTGTAGTTTTATTGTCCATTTTGGGTCAATTCCAAACTCTTTGCTCTCTATCTCTTAAAACCCTGCGACCACATGGTTTTGGTGTCTTTCCAGGCTTGATAGTTGTTGCTGAAGCACCAACCAAGAGGAGAAAATGCAGAGAGAAGAAAGGAGCCACTTTTAAAATTTTAATTATTTTCTTCTGATTTATTTCTTAGAAAAACTGCATTGCCACCTACATTTCAGCATTTTTTGCTTGCAAACTTTGATGTCTGTGTTAGAAACAATATTTGGAACATACCTAAAGCCTGTTTATTGTGTTTTTTTGTGTTGCACTTAATTTAAAATAGGTTTTTCTTAAAATTGTATTTTACCTGCCTCTGATCTAGCACGCACGTGTTGGGGTCATTTATTGCACTGTTCTGACTAGTTTGCTACTTGTGTGTCTCTGTTATCCTTAAACAAAAACAAAAAAAAACAAAAAAATCTTGCTATTTTCCCACTTTCTATAATTTAAAAAAGTTCAGTTACAGAGTTGCTGTTCTGAACTGTTTGTAAGTTTCTTGGAGGCCAGTGCTTACTTGGGCTAAAGGGAAGTCTCTGTGTTCACCAGTGGCAGTGGTTAACACTGAGCAGCCTGCCTGTCCCTGTAGGAGTGGTTACTGCTTAGAAACTGTAGTTTTATTGTCCATTTTGGGTCAATTCCAAACTCCTTGATCTCTATCTCTTAAAACCCTGCAACCACGTGGTTTTGGTGTCTTTCCAGGCTTGATAGTTGTTGCTGAAGCACCTACCAAGAGGAGAAAATGCTGAAAGAAGAAAGGAACCACTTTTGAGATTTTAAGTATTTTCTTCTGATTTATTTCTTAGAAAAACTGCATTGCCACCTACTTTTCGGCATTTTTTGCTTGCAAAAGTTGATATCTGTGTTAGAAACAGTATTTAGAACATACCTAGAGCCTGTTTATTGCATTTTTTGTGTTGCACTTAATGTAAATTGTTTTTTCTTAAAATTGCATGTTACCTGTCTCTGACCTAGCACACACGTGTTGGGGTCATTTATTGCACTGTTCTGACTAGTTTGCTACTTGTGTGTCTCTGCTATCCTTAAACAAAAACAAAAAAAAAAACCTTGCTATTTTCCTACTTTCTATAATTAAAGTTCAGTTACAGAGTTGCTGTTCTGAACTGTTTGTAAGTTTCTTGGAGGCCAGTGCTTACTTGGGCTAAAGGGAAGTCTCTGTGTTCAGCAGTGGCAGTGGTTAACACTGAGCAGCCTGCCTGTCCCTGTAGGAGTGGTTACTGCCTAGAAACTGTAGTTTTATTGGCCATTTTGGGTCAATTCCAAACTCTTTCATCTCGCTCTCTTAAAACCCTGTAACTGCGTGGTTTTGGTGACTTTCCAGACTTGATAGTTGTTGCTGAAGCATCTACCAAGAGGAGAAAATGCTGAGAAAAGAAAGGAGCCACTTTTGAGATTTTAAGTATTTTCTTCTGATTTATTTCTTAGAAAAACTGCATTGCCGCCTACTTTTCAGCATTTTTGCTTGCAAAAGTTGATATCTGTGTTAGAACCAGTATTTAGAACATACCTAGAGCCTGTTTATTGCATTTTTTGTGTTGCACTTAATTTAATAGTTTTTTCTTTAAATTGCATTTTACCTGCCTCTGACCCAGCACACACATGTTGGGGTCATTTATTGCACTGTTCTGACTAGTTTGCTACTTGTGTGTCTCTGCTATCCTTAAACAAAAAAAAAAAAAAAAAAAATCTTGCTATTTTCCCACTTTCTATAATTTAAAAATGTTCAGTTACAGAGTTGCTGTGCTGAACTGTTTGTAAATTTCTTGGAGGCCAGTGCTTACTTGGGCTAAAGGGAAGTCTCTGTGTTCACCAGTGGCAGTGGTTAACACTGAGCAGCCTGCCTGTCCCTGTAGGAGTGGTTACTGCCTAGAAACTGTAGTTTTATTGGCCATTTTGGGTCAATTCCAAACTCCTTGCTCTCTCTCTCTTAAAACCCTGCAACCACATGGTTTTGGTGTCTTTCCAGGCTTGATAGTTGTTGCTGAAGCACCTACCAAGAGGAGAAAATGCTGAGAGAAGAAAGGAGCCACTTTTGAGATTTTAAGTATTTTCTTCTGATTTATTTCTTAGAAAAACTGCATTGCCGCCTACTTTTCAGCATTTTTGCTTGCAAAAGTTGATGTCTGTGTTAGAAACAGTATTTAGAACATATCTAGAGCCTGTTTATTGCATGTTTTGTGTTGCACTTAATTTAAAATAGTTTTTTCCTAAAATTGCATTTTACCTGCCTCTGACCTAGCACACACATGTTGGGGTCATTTATTGCACTGTTCTGACTAGTTTGCTACTTGTGTGTCTCTGCTATCCTTAAACAAAAACAAAAAAACAAAAAAGTCTTGCTATTTTCCAACTTTCTATAATTAAAAAAAAGTTCAGTTACAGAGTTGCTGTTCTGAACTGTTTGTAAGTTTCTTGGAGGCCAGTGCCTACTTGGGCTAAAGGGAAGTCTCTGTGTTCACCAGTGGCAGTGGTTAACACTGAGCAGCCTGCCTGTCCCTGTAGGAGTGGTTACTGCCTAGAAACTGTAGTTTTATTGTCCATTTTGGGTCAATTCCAAACTCCTTGCTCTCTATCTCTTAAAACCCTGCAACCACATGGTTTTGGTGTCTTTCCAGGCTTGATAGTTGTTGCTGAAGCACCTACCAAGAGGAGAAAATGCTGAAAGAAGAAAGGAGCCACTTTTGAGATTTTAAGTATTTTCTTCTGATTTATTTCTTAGAAAAACTGCATTGCCACCTACTTTTCAGCATTTTTTGCTTGCAAAAGTTGATATCTGGGCTAGAAACAATATTTAGAACATACCTAGAGCCTGTTTATTGCATTTTTTGTGTTGAACTTAATTTAAAATATTTTTTTCTTAAAACTGCATTTTACCTGCCTCTGACCTAGCACACACATGTTGGGGTCATTTATTGCACTGTTCTGACTAGTTTGCTACTTGTGTGTCTCTGCTATCCTTAAGCAAAAACAAAAAAAAAAAAAGTCTTGCTATTTTCCCACTTTCTATAATTTAAAAAAGTTAAGTTACAGAGTTGCTGTTCTGAACTGTTTGTAAGTTTCTTGGAGGCCAGTGCTTACTTGGGCTAAAGGGAAGTCTCTGTGTTCACCAGTGGCAGTGGTTAACACTGAGCAGCCTGCCTGTCCCTGTAGGAGTGGTTACTGCCTAGAAACTGTAGTTTTATTGTCCATTTTGGGTCAATTCCAAACTCCTTGCTCTCTATCTCTTAAAACCCTGCAACCACATGGTTTTGGTGTCTTTCCAGGCTTGATAGTTGTTGCTGAAGCACCTACCAAGAGGAGAAAATGCTGAAAGAAGAAAGGAGCCACTTTTAAGATTTTAAGTATTTTCTTCTGATTTATTTCTTAGAAAAACGGCATTGCCGCCTACTTTTCAGCATTTTCTTGCTTGCAAAAGTTGATATCTGTGTTAGAAACAGTATTTAGAACATACCTATAGACTGTTTATTGCATTTTTTTGTGTTGCACTTAATTTAAAATTGTTTTTCCTTAAAATTGCATTTTACCTGCCTCTGACCTAGCACACACATGTTGGGGTCATTTATTGCACTGTTCTGACTAGTTTGCTACTTGTCTGTCTCTGTTATCCTTAAACAAAAATAAAAAAAATAAAAAAATCTTGCTATTTTCCCACTTTCTATAATTTAAAAGAAAGTTCAGTTACAGAGTTACTGTTCTGAACTGTTTGTAAGTTTCTTGGAGGCCAGTGCTTACTTGGGCTAAAGGGAAGTCTCTGTGTTCACCAGTGGCAGTGGTTAACACTGAGCAGTCAGCCTTTCCCTGTAGGAGTGGTTACTGCCTAGAAATTTTAGTTTTATTGGCCATTTTGGGTCAATTCCAAACTCCTTGATCTCTCTCTTAAAACCCTGCAACGGAGTGGTTTTGGCATCTTTCCAGGCTTGATAGTTGTTGCTAAAGCACCTACCAAGAGGAGAAAACACAGAGAGAAGAAAGGAGCCACTTTTGAGATTTTAAGTATTTTCTTCTGATTTATTTCTTAGAAAAACTGCATTGCCGCCTACTTTTCGGCATTTTTGCTTGCAAAAGTTGATGTCTGTGTTAGAAACAGTATTTAGAACATACCTAAAGCCTGTTTATTGCATTTTTTGTGTTGCACTTAACTTAAAATCGTTTTTTCTTAAAATTGTATTTTACCTGCCACTGATCTAGCACACACGTGTTGGGGTCATTTATTGCACAGTTCTGACTAGTTTGCTACTTGTGTGTCTCTGTTATTCTTAAACAAAAACAAAAAAATAAAACAACTTGCTATTTTCCCACTTTCTATAATTTAAAAAAAGTTCAGTTACAGAGTTGCTGTTCTGAACTGTTTGTAAGTTTCTTGGAGGACAGTGGTTGTTTGTGCTAAAGGGAAGTCTCTGTGTTCACCAGTGGCAGTAGTTAACACTCAGCAGTCTGCCTGTCCCTGTAGGAGTGGTTACTGCCTAGAAACTGTAGTTTTATTGGCCATTTTGGGTCAGTTCCAAACTCTTTGCTCTCTATCTCTTAAAACCCTGCGGCCACATGGTTTTGGTGTCTTTCCAGGCTTGATAGTTTTTGCTGAAGCACCAACCAAGAGGAGAAAATGCAGAGAGAAGAAAGGAGCCACTTTTAAAATTTTAAGTATTTTCTTCTGATTTATTTCTTAGAAAAACTACATTGCCACCTACTTTTCAGCATTTTTTGCTTGCAAACGTTGATGTTTGTGTTAGAAACAATATTTGGAACATACCTAAAGCCTGTTTATTGCGTTTTTTTGTGTTGCACTTAATTTAAAATAGTTTTTTCTTAAAATTGTATTTTACCTTCCTCTGATCTAGCACGCACGTGTTCGGGTCATTTATTGCACTGTTCTGACTAGTTTGCTACTTGTGTGTCTCTGTTATCCTTAAACAAAAACAAAAAAAATAAAAAAACTTGCTATTTTCCAACTTTCTATAATTACAAAAAAGTTCAGTTACAGAGTTGCTGTTCTGTACTGTTTGTAAGTTTCTTGGAGGCCAGTGCTTACTTGGGCTAAAGGGAAGTCTCTGTGTTCACCAGTGGCAGTGGTTAACACTGAGCAGCCTGCCTGTCCCTGTAGGAGTGGTTACTGCCTAGAAACTGTAGTTTTATTGTCCATTTTGGGTCAATTCCAAACTCCTTGCTCTCTATCTCTTAAAACCCTGCAACCACGTGGTTTTGGTGTCTTTACAGGCTTGATAGTTGTTGTTGAAGCACCTACCAAGAGGAGAAAATGCTGAAAGAAGAAAGGAGCCACTTTTGAGATTTTAAGTATTTTCTTCTGATTTATTTCTTAGAAGAACTGCATTGCCACCTACTTTTCGGCATTTTCTTGCTTGCAAAAGTTGATATCTGTGTTAGAAACAGTATTTAGAACATACCTAGAGCCTGTTTATTGCATTTTTTGTGTTGCACTTAATTTAAAATTGTTATTTCTTAAAATTGCATTTTACCTGTCTCTGACCTAGCACACATGTATTGGGGTCATTTATTGCACTGTTCTGACTAGTTTGCTACTTGTGTGTCTCTGCTATCCTTAAACAAAAGCAAAAAAAAAAAATTCTTGCTATTTTCCCACTTTCTATAATTTAAAAAAAGTTCAGTTACAGAGTTGCTGTTCTGAACTCTTTGTAAGTTTCTTGGAGGCCAGTGCTTACTTGGGCTAAAGGGAAGTCTCTGTGTTCACCAGTGGCAGTGGTTAACACTGAGCAGCCTGCCTGTCCCTGTAGGAGTGGTTACTGCCTAGAAACTGTAGTTTTATTGGCCATTTTGGGTCAATTAAAAACTCCTTGATCTTGCTCTCTTAAAACCCTGCAACCGCGTGGTTTTGGTGACTTTCCAGACTTGATAGTTGTTGCTGAAGCACCTACCAAGAGGAGAAAATGCTGAGAAAAGAAAGGAGCCACTTTTGAGATTTTAAGTATTTTTTTCTGATTTATTTCTTAGAAAAACTGCATTGCCACCTACTTTTCGGCATTTTTTGCTTGCAAAAGTTGAGGTCTGTGTTAGAAACAGTATTTAGAACATACCTAGAGCCTGTTTATTGCATATTTTTGTGTTGCACTTAATGTAAATTGTTTTTTCTTAAAATTGCATTTTACCTGTCTCTGACCTAGCACACACGTGTTGGGGTCATTTATTGCACTGTTCTGACTAGTTTGCTACTTCTGTGTCTCTGCTATCCTTAAACAAAAGCAAAGAAAAACAAAAAAATGTTGCTATTTTCCCACTTTCTAAAATTAGAAAAAGTTCAGTTACAGAGTTGCTGTTCTGAACTGTTTGTAAGTTTCTAGGAGGCCAGTGCTTACTTGGGCTAAAGGGAAGTCTCTGTGTTCACCAGTGGCAGTGGTTAACACTGAGCAGCCTGCCTGTTCCTGTAGGAGTGGTTACTGCCTAGAAACTGTAGTTTTATTGGCCATTTTGTGTCAGTTCCAAACTCCTTGATATCTCTCTCTTAAAACCCTGCAACCGTGTGGTTTTGGCGACTTTCCAGACTTGATAGTTGTTGCTGAAGCAGCTGCCAAGAAGAGAAAACGCTGAGAGAAGAAAGGAGCCACTTTTAAGATTTTAAGTATTTTCTTCTGATTTATTTCTTAGAAAAACTGCATTGCCGCCTACTTTTCAGCATTTTCTTGCTTGCAAATGTTGATATCTGTGTTAGAAACAGTATTTAGAGCATACCTAGAGTCTGTTTATTGCAATTTTTGTGTTGCACTTAATTTAAAATCATTTTTTCTTAAAATTGCATTTTACCTGCTGCTGACCTAGCACACACGTGTTGGGGTCATTTATTGCACTGTTCTGACTAGTTTGCTACTTGTGTGTCTCTGCTATCCTTAAACAAAAACAAAAAAACTAAAAATTTGCTATTTTCCACTTTCTATAATTTAAAAAAAGTTCAGTTACAGAGTTGCTGTTCTGAACTGTTTGTAAGTTTCTTGGAGGCCAGTGCTTACTTGGGCTAAGGGGAAGTCTCTGTGTTCACCAGTGGCAGTGGTATATAACCACGTTTATGATATAAGAAGAAACAGCTCCACCAATGCATTGGCTATGCATTGTAATATCCATCCTAAACATAGTTTTGTGTTTCAGATTCTGCAAATAATAGATCCCAACAGAAGGGAAGGTGACCATATGAACACCCTGGAAACCTTTGAATTAAGATGGATCTTAAGATTAAAAGCCCATATACCACCTGGCTTAAATACTGTGGTTAATATCCGGCCAGCCTTGCTAGGTCCCACATGATTCATTATATTGTTGCTTTATATTTATATATTTTTATATGAACCAATAATGTATTATACTACATTCAACTCATAAGTAAGATTTCTTTATGAAAATTTTCTGGTTCGTTCTAGGCTGCCTATTATGGATAAGTTTTTTGTGTCTCACACTTCCTGTTTGTTGACTACAATATATATCCTATAAATATCTACTATTGATATTTTCATAATGACATGCCATGTTCACATTATGTTCATCACTTTGGTATGTCTGATAGTATATTCAGGCACTTGATTATATAAGGAGCCATCTAAGGAGCTAATTATTGCGTGACTTTGGTTCCCATCTTGATGTTGATATTAACAGAATGGCAATATATATCTTTGTGCAACCTGAAATGCTTGTGCACTTTTTATATAACTACCTTAGTTTTTCAATCAACCCAGTCTTATTGACTGAAATGTAGTTTTTGGCCTTTTTAATTGCTTGACACCATCTTTCTGATAATAACCATTCTACTATGGTTGCTAGTATTTGATATTAATAATACTTATGTATAGCACCATATTTGATATTTGATATTTCTGGTGTCATAACCACTTTATAAAGAAAGAATTTTGGTCAATGCATTCTTTTTCCCTAATCTTGAAAATGTTATTATCTGGTAGATTATGGAATGAGAATTCACCTAGATTGTGGGTCCCGTTCATGCTATTATACACACAGCGCATATTAGTAGTTTTTACATATATATATATAATTTATCATATTGACAAGATCTATTTTCATTATTTTTATTTTATTTTTACTACTGTAAGCTTTGTGGAGGACATAGCATTTCGAACTCTTATACATAAATTGATATTCATTTGATATATCTACATCTTGTATAATATAATATACATTCCTACCATCCTTATAGCAGATGTTTGTTTTTGATTTATTTAATACACATAGGTGAATCTTGGACCACTCCTAATGTTATTGATTTACTTTAGTCACTGGGTCTACGTGAGATGAAACAGAATCTATACGCCTTTATGCGTTTTAGTTTAGTTGCTATTACAGTTGCTGTTTTTATTTTATTTTATGCAGTTTGATGAAAGATTATTTAATGTAATCATGATTATTATATTATATTTTATGTTTCAACGTTTTAATGACACATGGCATCATGACCATGTATTTATTAGTATAAAAACAAGAAACATCTATTCTGCTTTTGTTTTCGTTGATCTGAAAACGCGATCTAAAACAACGAAATACCCTGAATCAGCTGCTTTCTATATATGGGCATGACTTCCTTAAGAACGATTAGTGAAGTATATTGATATCAATTATGGATGTTGTCTGCATTTTTTGACGATAATTTGCTTATGATCATTATACTACATTTTATGTTTTAATGTCATAATGACACATGGCATCATGACCATGTATTTATTAGCACAAAAATAAGAAACATCTATTCTGTCTTTGTTTTGTTGACCTGAAAACGCGATTCAAAACAACGAAATACCCTGAATGAGTTCTTTTCTAAATATGGGCATGACTTCCTTAAGAATGATTAGTGAAATACATTGATATCAATTATGGATGTTGTCTGCATTTTTGACGATAGTTTGCTTATGAGATCCTAATTTATGAAAAGTCATTAGAAATGAAAATGTTTTAAATGGTGTGTCCAAGTTTTTCGTTGAAATCTAGTTTTATTATGGTAAATTTTGATGAATTTTTCTTAATAATGTGCTGATTCATTTTTAAATTGATTGAATAATTGAAATTAATGTTTTACTATAAAAGGTAGTTAAAACTTTTGTATAATTTGTAACCTGATGAAGCGCAATTTTATTGCGTGAAAGCGCTCGTTCCTGTTTTTTATTAATAAATGACTTTTGACTTATTTCGTGGTGGTTTCAAGCAACTTTTCAGCTTTGGCAGTGGTTAACACTGAGCAGCCTGCCTATCCCTGTAGGAGTGGTTACTGCCTAGAAACTGTAGTTTTATTGGCCATTTTGGGTCAATTCCAAACTCCTTGATCTCTCTCTCTTAAAACCCTGCAACTCTCTTTTTGCGCGGTCTTGCGCACAGAGCACAGTCAGGCAGCGCCGGTTAGCTGGGATATACTATTCCTGGCTCCACAAAGTTTGCGTTGCAAATTTTCCCTTAGAACTAGGCAAGCCTCAACTCAAGTGCTTCAGATCAACTGCTCTTTTGCAGCACTTGCGTAACACAAATCAGCACTTGTCCAAATCTCCTAGACAGCACTATTATTTTCCAATTCTCCTAGACAGCACTATTATAATACAGCATAAGACTCTCGACTGTCCCCAAGACAAGTGAAAATCACTTTTCCAAGCATGTCCAGAGGTCAGCTTCAGGTGTACTCTCCAGTTCTTCTGGTGGAATTGGGCATCCTGAGGCAATGTCACAACTGCCTCATGTATACAGACATCCCTCTCCTCTTACCTCTAGACACAAACATTTGTGAGAGATGCAAATACACAGACAGACTGGAGGCTAAGCGCTCACAACCCATGACTGTAACAGACAGTCAAGAGGAGAAGAGACACACTAGCATCACACCACCAGTCACACATGGATCTACAAAACAAGCACCGGCAAAACACACACATAAATACACAAAAACATATTCGGAGGCACTAGGTACCAATCTGAAAAAGAAACAGTTCCCTCCAAAGCAGACAAGCAAGCAACCTGCACCTCCAAACACAAGCCAGAAAAGACATAATTCACCTCAGCAGTGTGCCTCACGACAGCCCCTAAGGCAAAACACCATACCCAACACGCTAGTAATAGGAGACTCTATAGAAAGGCACACAGATGTTCCACTCATCAGGCTGAACAAGGAGAAGGTAACTGTCAGCTACCTGTCGGGTGCTAGGATCCACCACATAACACAGGCACTTAGGTCACTCCAGAACAAGTACAAGTATGACGCTGTCATTGTACATGTTGGTGTGAATTATCTAAGACGTACCTCCCTGGACTACATGAAAAGAGACATTGAGGAGCTCTCTGATCATGTAGCCCAAGCTGGTATGACCCTGACCTTGAGTAGCATTCTACCTTCACATAGAATGATACCACAATACAAATACAAAGGAATAGACCAAAAATATTAGGCAAAAAATCTGGACATTCTGACAAAATCTCTACAGTTGAGAAGTATGCATGGAGGCCCTACATAGGGTTGCTAGTGTTTTGCAATTTAATTCTGTAGTATCTAAAGACCTTTCCTACAGAAAAACATATGCTATCAACCCTTGTTTAAAAAAAAAATACTACGAACACATGCTGTAGAAATCTTAGGGCACTTACAGTAAACAATAACCTCAAACTCACTCATCCACTCACACATTTTCCTTCCACTTTTCCTTGTGCACTTTCTGGTATCAGTGGACTAAAAAGGATTGACCAGACTTTCCTTTCCACACTGAAGAATCCCAGCTCACTCTGGGAATCCCCAAGCATTTCCAGACATGCCAAGTGATATAATCCCTCCAATATCTCCTTGGTCTGTCTGAGGACCTCCTGTCAGTTGGCCAGGTTCAGAATAACTCCAATAGGTTCTGGTCAGGGGTATCCTTATACCCAGACCACCTTAGTCAGATCCTGTCATTATGAAGAAGCAATGGACATATTCAACGGCCTCAAGGATCACCAAGCATTTCACCCCATCATGGACAGTGAGCCCCATGAAAATACAAAGAAACCTAATTTCTTCTACCTGTACCTAAGATTTCATTCTGCCGGGCACTATCCCCAACTTATAACCACAGGTGAGGACAGGCTGCATACTGAATGGTAATCAAAGAACTTTGTCTAAGAACTCAGCAGCTGATTAAGCAGCACAGAGTAGTATAGCACTTACAAGACTGCAGCTACCGCCCCGGTCTATTTGATTCAATTATGTTCCTCCTTGTACGTTACTCATGAGCAACACCCTAAAATACTTCTACTCAACTCTTCTACTAAGGGCAGCTGCCCCCCCCCCCCCATCCTTTAAAGAACATTTTTTTTTATTTATTTTAATTATTTGTTCTTTGTTAACCAGGGAAGTGGACTGTTCCAAGGACCCTTTTTGGCCATGACCTGGGCCACAGGGCAAAGACAAACACAAATCCAGGAAGTAGTACAGTAAAAATACAAATCCTTAAGGCAGTTAACAACTAAATGCAAACGCAATATAGGATTTTATTATGAAAAATTGCTATCACTAAAAATACATTGAAAAGCAGGCATTATACCAGTCTAGCAAAAGAGTCTTAACTACTATGTAATAAAATACAGTCTGCTGATAAATAATAAGCCTTTAACAACAATCAAGGACCTACAATGAAGGACAGCACTTACCACTGACGTATGCTAAAGCAGCCATACAGGAAGCTTTGCAGAGCTGGTATGTATACACCCTGAAGTCAGCATGCTAAAATCTACACCATGAATATAAGAGATAATCTATAAACTTTTCCATGGTGATCTGGCTGCTAAGAGAGGTTGCTGAGAAAACAAGTATTGCAAGTATTTTTCTAAAACAGAATCTGCAGTTCTACTAAAGCAAAGTCAAATGAGCCGTGCCTTCATCAGTATAGAATGCATAGAATGCATTAACCACTATCAGTATAGCAGTTGCATTTCATCTCTTTGTACACATGGTCAATGAGGGCTTTCTTGAAAGTCAGTATTCTGTCTAACATTCTAATACTCTCAGGAAAATTATTCCACAAAGCTGGCATTCATTTGGGAAAAGCTTTTCATATATTCTCTTTTTTTACAGGACATTACCATAGCATCAGACTTGAAGTTCTTATTTTCATCGCAGCTGCCTCACTTTCAGAAAAGAATCATCCAACTTCATACCAGAAGTCATTGGTCAGATGAGATGAGAATGGCAGCATGAAAGTACAAATAACTGAGATGTCACATGTGGCCCAAAACCAGATGGGTCTACTTTGACTCATCAAAATTCCACTTCACTGATTCCTAGTTGGCCGACTCCACTTCAGCGAAATGGCTTTAAACTAAAAGCATGGACTACCGAAATTCTTTCCCTCTGAAACAAACCACTTGGCCACCCCTGGAAAAACCTCAATGGAATGAAACTAAACCTACCCAAGTGGGAGGCTTTACCCACACACCCATCATGTGGGGGGGGCTTTTCCCCCACACACCCCTAATTAAATATACCAACTCCAAGATCACACTGCTCTGGAGAAAGGGCAAAGTTCACCCTGGTGGCCAAGTGGTTCATTTTCACAGGGAAAGGATTTTGGTAGTCTGTGCTTTCAATTTAAAGCAGTTTCACTGAAGTGGAGTCAGCCAACTAGGAATCGGTGAAGTGTAGTTTTGATGAGTCAAAACCAACCCAACCAGATATGTGCCCTGCCTCACGTGTATTCTGATACTGTGTCCATGACAATCTCAAAGAGGAGTCATGACAAGCCACACTCTTGGCTAAGCTAGGCATCCAATCAGAGCCTTATGTGTATACAGATCCCACTATTTTCACACAGACACCAGACAGCATGGATATGGGACCCTGTGCTGTCATATGACCTCTCACAGCATATACCAGGACATGTGATTATAGGTATTCTCCAGATTCCTAACCCAAATGTAGACTGGATTAGAAAACATTAATAATCCATCACAGAACTGCAGGTGGCTAAATAGATGGTCCACTTTGTCATGGTCTAGATTGAGTCTGCACTCCTTTTTTCTGAATCTGAGGTTCATTTGTGGCCACAGTTTCTTTTCCAATATTCTGGCATAGCCATGTCCAGGAAGACAATTGCTGTGACACTTCCAAAGATGGAGCACACTTTCTCTGGTCTCCTCTTTTCAATATGGAGAACATAACTCCATATTGTACGCCTAAGGGTACTAGCTCCACCTTCCATGCATGAGTGAAGAAGCACATTGGCCATTCTACCCAAACCTTGTCTAGTCTCTTCAATCCCTCTGTCCACATCTCATTCAAACCTGCAACCTTACCATTAAGGAAATATTTGTATGCTGCTATACCTTCAGCTATAGTGAGAGATGATTCACTAGAGGTTTTAGGCACAGCTTCTGAAGTATTCTCAGAGGTAGGAAATTAACATATCTTATGCATAAGTCTCTGCCAACATTCCCAAGAGATCCTCAATCATGATTTGTGTCTCCTAGGTCTGATTAATTGATACCCCATCCAATAAAGTCAACTTAGTTCTAAACTGTAATCGATTGACATGTCTGTCCTTTTCTTCACTTGCTATTTAAAACATGTGGTCTCAGTTCAAAGGGCATGACTTTAAAGCCTTCTACTGATCTTTGGCCTAATGTGCCACTGTAACAAGTAGGCTTATGTGTCTCATAGGGTTTGAATTGGTGGTCATTATAAGTAATCAGTACACAGAGGTTTATTAACAACTCACCCCTCACACTCTGACTGAGGAAGCTTTTCCTGCTAATCATGCTTCTATTATTTCCAGTATAAGCACTGAATAGGTTTGGTGAGACACTAGTCAGTAACTGGCATCCCCTTGAGGACTTAAGTAGCCTTCTCAAAGAGCAATGAATATACCATACAACTGTCTGTCTCTGTGATTAGCAGCTTCGTTGATGCAACCAGCTTGTCATCTGGAAAATAATTTTCATTAACATAACCTTTTCTTGGAGGTATGTCAGTATCCCTAAACCTATCCACATTCTCTTACAATTAGCAAATCCAGAATAAGAGAAACCATGTATGATTGAGAAGTCTGCTCTTAAAACCCATGGTGTACCTAAAAGTAACTCTAGCTATATGTAGCTAGTACTTTCTGCATATGACATCATCAGCTCAGGTTCCTTAAACACTAATAAGATAATGTCATGTTCCATTACGTTCACCTTCGATTCCCAGGGTGTTGCTGCCCAAACCCACATTGCTCATGCCAACCACCTGGCTTGGACAGAGCCGTTCACTATGTAGATGTTGAGTCCCCATAATACTCCATATAACCAATTCAGGCTGGGTAGGGCGGGGTTATATAGGAGAACAAGTCCTTTAGTTCGTGTCTGAGTGAAAGCCAATCATGAGGATTGTTTTTTTCTAGATCATTCTTTGCCTAGCTCCTCAGCCTATCCCTGTTTGCTAAGAAAGAAAGCCCTTA